>NW_011215407.1:0-955 GCF_000146605.3 Meleagris gallopavo
GGGGGTATGACATCTCATGTGGTTGTGTGACGTCACATGGGGTGTGTCACGTCATTATGGGGGTGTGTCACATCACTTTGAGGGTATTGCGTCATTTGGGGTTTGTGATGTCCCTATGGGTGTGTGACGTCATTTTGGGTGTGTGACGTCACATGGGGTGTGTGACGTCATTTTTGGGGTATGACATCATTTGTGGTTGTGTGACCTCACATGGGGTGTGTGACGTCATTTTGGGGGTATTGCATCATTTGGGGTGTGTGATGTCACAATGGGTGTGTGACGTCATTTGAGGTGTGTGACGTCACTTGGGGGTTGTGACGTCTCATGGGGTGTGTGACGTCACTTTTTTGAGTTATGACGTCACGAGTGGGTGTGACATTACATTGGGTGTGTGACATCACATGAGGTGGTGTGACAACAAATGTCTGTGACGTTATTTTGGGCGTGTGACGTCACTTTGGGGTTCTGACGTCACTTGGGGTGTGTGACGTCATTTGGGGTGTGTGATGTCAAAATGGGTGTGTGACGTCATTTTAGCGGTGTGAGGTCATTTTGAGTTTGTGACGTCACATGGCAGGTGTGACTTCATTGGGAGTGTGTGACGTCAAATGTCTGTGTGTGACATCATTTTCGGGGTGTGACTTCACATGGGGTGTGTGACGTCATTTTTGGCGTATGACATCACATGTGGTTGTGTGACGTCACATGGGGTGTGTGACGTCATTTTTTGGGTTATGACGGCAAATGGGTGGGTGTGACATCACATGGGGTGTGTGACGTCACATGGGGTGTGTGACGTCATTTTAGGGGTGTATGATGTCATTTTGGGGGTATTGTGTCACATAGGGTTGTGACATCATTTGGAGTTTGTGACATCACAATGGGTGTGTGACGACATTTTGGGGTTTGTGACTTCACTTGGGGGTTGTGACGTGACATGGTGTATGTGACGTTA
>NW_011215407.1:967-2359 GCF_000146605.3 Meleagris gallopavo
GGTTGTGACGTCTCATGGGGTGTGTGACGTCACTTTTTTGAGTTATGATGTCACATGAGTGGGTGTGACATTACATTGGGTGTGTGACGTCACATGGAGGTTGTGACGTCATTATGGGGGTGTGACATCACATGTGGTGGTGTGACGACAAATGTCGTCTGTGACGTTATTTTGGGCGTGTGGCGTCACTTTGGGGTTCTGACGTCACTTGGGGTGTGTGACGTCATTTGGGTTGTGTGATGTCAAAATGGGTGTGTGACGTCATTTTAGGGGTGTGAGGTCATTTTGAGTTTGTGATGTCAAATGGCAGGTGTGACTTTATTCGGAGTGTGTGACGTCAAATGGGTGTGTGTGACATTCTTTTGGAGGTGTCACGTCACATTGGGGTGTGTGACGTCATTTTTTGGGTTATGACGTCAAATGGGTGGGTGTGACATCAGATGGGGTTTGTGACGTCATTATGGGGAAGTGACATCACATGGGGTTGTGTGACTTCACATGGGGTATGTGACGTCATTTTACGGGTGAGACATCACATGTGGTGGTGTGATGTCACATGGGGTGTGTGACGTCATTTTAGGGGTGTATGATGTCATTTTGGGGGTATTGCGTCACATGGGGTTGTGACATCATTTGGAGTTTGTGACATCACAGTGGGTGTGTGACGACATTTTGGGGTTTGTGACTTCACTTGGGGGTTGTGACGTGACATGGTGTATGTGACGTTAATTTTTTGGGTTATAATTCACGTGGGTGAGTGTGACATCACGTGGCGTGTGTCACGTCATTATGGGGGTTTGACATCACATGTGGTGGTGTGACGTCACATGGGGTGTGTGACGTCTTTTTAGGCGTGTGTGACTTCATTTTGGGTTGTGTGACGTAATTTTGGGCGTGTGACGTCACTTGCGGTTTGTGACGAAACATGGGGTGTGTGACATCATTTTAGGGGTGTGTGACGTCACTTTGGGAGTATTGCGTCACTTGGGGGTTGTGACGTCATTTTGGGCGTGTGATGTCACTTGGGTGGTGTGACGTCACATGGGGTGTGTGACGTCACATGAGGGTTGTGACGTCATTATGGGGGTCTGATGTCACATGTTGTCGTGTGACGTCAAATGGCGCCTGTGACGTTATTTTGGGCGTGTGACGTCACTGGGGGTTGTGACGTCACATGGGGTTTGTGACGTCATTTTAGGGGTGTGTTATGTCATTTTGGGGGTATTGCGTCATATGGGGTTTGTGACATTATGTGGGGTGTGTGATGTCACATGGGGTGTGTGACGTCATTTTGGGGGTATGACATCACATGTGGTGGTGTGACGTCACATGGGGTGTGTGACGTCACTTTTTTGAGTTATGACGTCACATGGGTGGGTGTGACATCACATG
>NW_011215409.1:0-1080 GCF_000146605.3 Meleagris gallopavo
CCACCTGGCAGGAGTCGGTGCCCCCCGAGCTGAGGCCCGCGCAGAGCATGTTCTTGGTGATCCCTTTGGGGTAGAGCTTGGAGCACTGCTCGTTGGTGATGGTGTAGACGACACCACACTGGAGGACATCGGGGAAATACCCTGGGGACAAGGGGACAAGGTCAGGGAGGATGGGGCGCAGGGCACACCATGCCCCATAGGTCTCTTGTGGGGCTCGGACCCACGCCAGGACTCAAGATTCCCAGATGTCCACATGATGTTGAGATACCACCAAGGTGTTGAGATGCCCCCAAGGGCACTGAGAGGTCCCCAAGATGCTGAAATAACCTCAAGATGCCAAGATGTCCCCAAGATGTGGAGATGATCGCACGGTGTCCAAATACCTTCAAGACACCAAGATGTTCCCAAGATGCGGAAATGTCCCTAAGATGTTGAGATGCCCCCAAGGCTTTGAGATGTTCCCAAGACACCAAAACGTCCCCAAGGCACCGAGGTGTCCCCAAGGTACTGAGATGTCCTCAAGTCATTGAGATGCCCCCAAGGTGTTGAGATGCCCCCAAGGCATTGAGATGCCCCCAAGACACTGGTGTGTCCTCAAGGTGGTGTTGAGATGTCCCCAAGGTGTTGAGATGCCCCCAAAGTGTTGAGATAACTTCAAGATACTGAGATACCCTCAAGACACCGAGATGCCCCCAAGGTGTTGAGATGCCCCCACGGTGCTGAGATGCCCCCAAAATGCTGAGATGCCCCCAGGATGCTGAGATGCCCCCAGGATGCTGAGATGCCTCCAAGACAACGAGATGCCCCCAAAATGTTGAGATAACTTCAAGATATTGAGATACCCTCAAGACACCGAGATGCCCCCAAAGTGTTGAGATAACTTCAAGATATTGAGATACCCTCAAGACACCGAGATGCCCCCAAAATGTTGAGATAACTTCAAGATATTGAGATACCCTCAAGACACCGAGATGCCCCCAAGGTGTTGAGATGCCCCCACGGTGCTGAGATGCCCCCAGGATGCTGAGATGCCTCCAAGACACCGAGATGCCCCCAGATCCCCCCCGAAGACCCCCCCAT
>NW_011215410.1:0-2506 GCF_000146605.3 Meleagris gallopavo
CCGCCGTCGCGCTGGTGTCGGAGATCAGCCAGCAGCTGGTGGAGCGCAAGAACGAGGCGGTGTCCGAGATCGGCAGCACCTTCGAGGAGCTGGAGAGGGCCCTGCAGCAGCGCAAGGGGCTGCTGGTGCGCGACCTGGAGGCCATCTGCGGGGCCAAGCAGAAGGTAGCGCTCCCCCGGTGCCGCGGCACGCGTGGCGAGGTGCAGCACGGCGCTGCGCGGCACCGCGGGGATGCTGAGGCCGCCCGGTCTGCAGGTGCTTCAGGCACAGCTGGAGGTGCTGCGCCAGGGCCAGGAGAACATCCTGAGCAGCTGCGCGTTCACGGAGCAGGCTCTGCACCACGGCACGGCGCCCGAGGTGCTTCTGGTGCGCAAGCAGATGAGCGAGAGGCTGAGCGCTCTGGCCAGCCAGGAGTTCCCCGAGCACCCGCACGAGAACGACCAGCTGGACTACGTGGTGGAGACCGACGGCGTGCGCAAATCCATCCTCAACCTGGGCGTGTTGATCACCACCAGCGCCACGGCGCACAAGACGGTGGCCACGGGCGAGGGGCTGCGGCACGCGGTGGTGGGGCAGCCGGCTTCGCTCAGCGTCACCACCAAGGACAAGGACGGCGAGTTGGTGCGCAGCGGCAGCGCCTGCCTGCGCTTCGTGGTGACGGGGCCGGACGGTGGCGCGGCCGAGAGCGAGGTGCAGGACAACAAGAACGGGACCTACGAGCTGCTATACACGCCGCGCGCCGAGGGCGACTTCCAGCTGTCCATCGCGCTGTACGGGCAGCCCATCCGCGGCAGCCCCTTCCGCGTGCGCGCCGTCAAAGCCAGCGACGTGCCGCCGTCCCCGGATGACGTGAAGCGCCGCGTCAAGTCGCCCAGCAGGGGGCACATCCGGCAGAAGGCGGTGCGTCGGCCCTCCAGCATGTACAGCAGCGGCAAGAAGAAGGAGAACCCCATCGAGGACGAGCTCATCTTCCGCGTGGGTGAGCGGCGGCGGCGGGCGCTGCGGGGCGGCGGAGGCGCGGAGCCTCGCTGACGGCTGTGCGTCCCCGCACAGGGAGCCGCGGGCGGGAGAAGGGCGAGTTCACCAACCTGCAGGGCATCTCCACCTCCAGCACCGGCCGCATCGTGGTGGCCGACAGCAATAACCAATGCGTGCAGGTAGGAGCCCCCGGCCCTGCCGGCCCCCGGCCCTCGGCCCGGCTAATCCCCTCCCTTCCCCCGCCCCCCCAGGTGTTCTCCAACGAGGGGCAGTTCCGGCTGCGCTTCGGTGTGCGCGGCCGCTCCCCAGGGCAGCTGCAGCGCCCGACCGGCGTCACGGTGGACATGAACGGGGACATCATCATCGCCGACTACGACAACCGCTGGGTCAGCATCTTCTCCCCCGAGGGCAAATTCAAGGTGAGGCGGGGGGGGCCTGGCCGGGCCGGGGGCGCGGGCACGGGGAGCCCTTCTGACGCCCATCCCTGCTGCAGACGAAGATCGGCGCCGGGCGGCTGCTGGGCCCCAAAGGCGTCGCGGTGGATCGCAACGGGCACATCATCGTGGTGGACAACAAGGCGTGCTGCGTCTTCATCTTCCAGTCCAACGGCAAGCTGGTCACCAAGTTCGGGAGCCGCGGCACGGCCGAGCGGCAGTTTGCAGGTACACTCGATGGTAATACCACGGGCACGGCCCTCCTCCTTACTGCATGCCTTGGGCTGCCTCTGCTCGGGGCCGGCTGAGTACTGAGCTCTGCCGACCTGCGGCACCGCGGCACCCAGGGGGGGATGGAGATCGGGCCGGGCTGGGCTCTGGGCTCAGATTCCAGCTCCGTGTTCTGGGTTCTGGAGCCGGGCTCAGGGTCCGGGTTCCGGTTCTGGGTCCTGGTTCCAGGTTCTAGATCTGGTTCTGGTGCAAGGGTTAGGGTTTGGTCTCTAGGCTCTTGGGTTCCATTTCTGGGTCCTGATTCTGAGTCTTGGCTCTAGTTCTAGTTCTGGTGCTGGAGCTGAGCTCAGGGTTCCAATTCTGGGTTCTGCATGCTGATTTCTGGGCTTGTGTCCCAGTTCTGGGTTCTCATTTTCAGTCTTGATTCTGAATGCTGTGTTCTAGGGCTGAGTTCTGGGTCCAAGTTCTGAGATCTGGTTCTGGGCTCCGGGCTCAGGTTCTAGTTTCAAGTTTTGGATTCTGGTTCTGGGTGCAAGGTTCTGGGCTTGGGTTCTAGGTCCCTATTCTGGATCCCAGTTCTGGGTCCTGGACTGAGGTTCTAGGTCCCAGTTCTGGGTTTCGGTTCTGACGCTGGACTCTGAGTTCCACTTCTAGGTTCTGGGATCTGGCTTCCAGTTTTGAGTATTGAATTCTTGGTTTTGGACTCCAGTTCTGGATCCTGGTCCTCAGTCCTGTTTCTCGGTCTTGGTTCTGGGTGCCGGGCTCTGGGCTTGGGTTCTAGATCCCAGTCCTGGGTCCTGGCCACATCTCTGGGTTCTGCCCCACGGGTCGGGTGTTGGGTCCCCCCAGCTCTGCGCTCCCCG
>NW_011215411.1:0-1331 GCF_000146605.3 Meleagris gallopavo
CACCTACAGGCACAGGATACAGGGATCACAGCACCCATGGGTGCAGGGTAGAGCCACTCCAGCACACATGGGTGCAGGATAGAGTCAACTCAGCCCCTGTAGGCACACGATTCAGGCACCCCAGCACCCACGGGTGCAGGACAGAGGCACCCCAGCACCTACAGGCACAGGATACAGGTCTCACAGCACCCATGGGTGCAGGATAGAGATACTGGAGCACCTGTGGGTGCAGGATAGAGCCACCCCAGCACCTACAGGCACAGGATATAGGGGTCACAGCACCCATGGGTGCAGGATAGAGTCAACTCAGCCCCTGTAGGCACACGATTCAGACACCCCGGCACCCACGGGTGCAGGACAGAGGCACCCCAGCACCTACGGGCACAGGCTATAGGGACCACAGCCCCTGTGGGCGCAGCCCTTCGGGTGCCACAGCACCCATGGGTGCCTTACCTCAGCCTTGAGCTCGTCGATGTGGTCCTTGAGCTGGCGGATGTACTGAGCGGCGTCCGAGTGGTTGAGCTGCCCCTGGATCATGCCCTCCTCCCTCTGCGGGCGCAGAGGTCACCCTGTCACCCCGTCACCCTGTCCCCCTGTCCCCTTGTCCCCATGTCCCCCTGCTCACCCCATCCCCACCCACCTGGATCTCCAGCTCAGCCACACGCTGTCGCATCTCCGCCAGTGCTGCCATGCTGTCGGCCTCCCGCAGCCGCACCGCCATCACCTCCTCCTTGCTCTGGGGACATTCGTGTCACCACCAAGGTGGGGGACGCCCCCGGCCACCCCCCCCGGCCACCCCCAACCCGGCCCTGGGGTGCGGGGGAGGAGGGGAGGGTGGTGGTGTGAAGGGGACTTAAGGGCAGCAATGAGGGGACGCGATAGAAGGGATGTAGGGATCCCAGGGACACCAAGGGAGGGGACAACTGGGACCCCATGGGAGGGGACAACTGGGACATCAAGGGAGGCTCTGTGGGTGTCTGTGGGGAGGGGACAGGGGTGTCCCTAAGGAGGGGACAGAGGTGTCACTATAGAGGGGACAGGAGCATCCCTAAGGGGGGGACAGGGGTGTCACTATAGAGGGGACAGGGGTGTCCCTAAGGAGGGGACAGAGGTGTCACTATAGAGGGGACAGGGGTGTCCCTAAGGGGGGGACAGAGGTGTCACTATAGAGGGGACAGGAGCGTCCCTATGGGGGGGACAGGGGTGTCACTATAGAGGGGACAGGAGTGTCCCTAGGGGGGGGACAGTGGTGTCACTATATAGGGGACAGGGGCGTCCCTATGGGGGGGATAGGGGTGTCACTATAGACTGGACAGGAGAGTCCCTAGGCG
>NW_011215412.1:0-1060 GCF_000146605.3 Meleagris gallopavo
AAAATCCCCATAAGGACACCCCACAACCCATGGGGACACCCCCATCCCATAGGGACACCCCAAAACCATGAGGACACCCGCATCCCATGGGGACACCCCACAACTATGAGGACACCCCACAACCCATGGGGACACCCCACAACCCATAGGGACACCCCCATCCCATAGGGACACCCCACAACTATGAGGACACCCCCATCCCATATGGACACCCCACAACCCATAGGGACACCCCACAACCCACGGGGACACCCCACAACCCATAGGGACACCCCACAACCCATAGGGACACCCCACAACCCATAGGGACACCCCCATCCCATAGGAACACCCCACAACCCATGGGGACACCCCACAACCATGGTGACACCCCCATCCCATATGGACACCCCACAACCCATATGGACACCCCACAACCCATAGGGACACCCCCATCCCATAGGGACACCCCAGAACCCATGGAAACACCCCACATCCCATAGGAACACCCCCATCCCATATGGATACCCCACAACTATGAGGACACCCCCATCCCATATGGACACCCCACAACCCACAGGGACACCCCACAACCCATGGGGACACCCCCATCCCATAGGAACACCCCCATCCCATATGGACACCCCACAACCCATGAGGACACCCCACAACCCATAGGGACACCCCCATCCCATATGAACACCCCCATCCCATAGGGACACCCCCATCCCATATGGACACCCCACAACTATGAGGACACCCCACAACCCACAGGAACACCCCACAACCCATGGGGACACCCCCATCCCATATGGACACCCCCATCCCATATGGACACCCCACAATCCACAGGAACACCCCACAACCCATGGGGACACCCCACAACCTATAGGAACACCACAACCCATAGGGACACCCCCATCCCATAGGGACACCCCACAACCATGAGGACACCCCACAACTATGAGGACACCCCACAACCCATAGGGACACCCCCATCCCATATGGACACCCCACAACCCATAGGGACACCCCCATCCCATATGGACACCCCCATCCCATATGGACACCCCACAACCCA
>NW_011215413.1:0-468 GCF_000146605.3 Meleagris gallopavo
GGGGGGCTGGGGAGCAGCCGCACCCATAGGCGCACAGTGAGACCACAGCTCTGCCCCACAGAGCACCCTACAGAGCACCCTATAGAGCACCCTACAAAGCACCCTACAGAGCACCCTATAGAGCACCCTACAGAGCACCCTACAGAGCACCCTATAGAGCACCCTACAAAGCACCCTATAGAGCACCCTACAGAGCACCCTATAGAGCACCCTACAAACCACCCTACAGAGCACCCTACAGAGCACCCTACAGAGCACCCTACAAAGCACCCTACAAAGCACCCTACAGAGCACCCTATAGAGCACCCTACAAAGCACCCTACAGAGCACCCTATAGAGCACCCTACAGAGCACCCTATGGAGCACCCTACAAAGCACCCTATAGAGCACCCTATAGAGCACCCTACAGAGCACCCTATGGAGCACCCTACAAAGCACCCTACAGAGCACCCTATAGAGCACCCTACA
>NW_011215414.1:0-902 GCF_000146605.3 Meleagris gallopavo
TAGAGCCATAGGATGATGCTAGAGCCATAGAGCCATAGGATGATAGAGCCATAGAACCACAGGATGATAGAGCCGTAAGATGATAGAAGGGTAGGACCATAGAAGGAGAGAACCATGGGATGGTAGAGCCATAGGATGATGCTAGAGCCATAGAGCCATAGGATGGTAGAGCCATAGAGCCATAGGATGATAGAGCCATAGAGCCACAGGATGGCAGAGCCATAGGATGATAGAAGGGTAGGACTATAGAAGGAGAGAACCATGGGATGGTAGAGCCATAGGATGATGGTAGAGCCATAGAGCCATAGGATGGTAGAGCCATAGAACCACAGGATCATAGAGCCATAGCATGATAGAAGGGTAGGACCATAGAAGGATAGAACCATGGGATGGTAGAGCCATAGGATGATGGTAGAGCCATAGAACCATAGGATGACAGAGCCATAGAACCACAGGATGATAGAGCCATAGAACCATAGGATGATAGAGCCATAGAACCACAGGATGATAGAGCCATAGCATGATAGAAGGGTAGGACCATAAAAGGAGAGAACCATGGGATGGTAGAGCCATAGGATGATGCTAGAGCCATAGAGCCATAGGATGGTAGAGCCATAGCATGATAGAAGGGTAGGACCATAGAAGGAGAGAACCATAGAAGGATCGGAGCCACGGGATGATGGAGCCATGGGACGATGACAGATCCATAGAAGGATAAATCCGTAGGATAATAGAACCAAAGAACCATGATAGAATGACAGAACCATGGGATGGTGGGATGATGGAGCCGGGGGATGACAGAGCCAGGGGATGATGGAGCCAGGGGATGATGGAGCCAGGGGATGATGGAGCCGGGGGATGACGGAGCCAGGGGATGATGGAGCCAGGGGATGATGGAGCCA
>NW_011215415.1:0-3380 GCF_000146605.3 Meleagris gallopavo
TCATAGTCTGATAGTGATAGAAAAAAGGGAAATAGTTTAAAACTAAAAGAGGGGAGATTTAGCTTAGAAATTAGAAAATTAAGTTCTTAGGAAGTGGTGAGGCACTGGAACCAATTGCCCAGAGAAGCTGTGGATGCTCCATCTCTGGAAGTGCTCAACGTCAGGTTGGATGGGGCCCTGGGCAGCCTGATCTAGGGGGTGACAGTCTGTCTCGCTCCAATTTATAGGAGGGAGAGGAGGTTCTTTGATATATGTATACCTGGCATGAGACTAAGAAACAACGGTTCAAATGTTGGTCTGACTAGTTTATTATAAATCTTAATCAGGGAGATGGGGAAAGGGAGAAGGATAATGAAAAGATAGGAAATAAAAGCAAAGAGTCTTTGTAGGAAGCAAGAGGGAGATAGTCACCACCATGGATCCAGAGTGGTTCATAGCTCAGTCACTGATTTTCAGTAGTGGTGGGTCATCAGATGTTGCTGTTCCATTGACGACAACAACTTTTCAATGTTAGTACCAGTTTATTTATAAGTCCAAAGCGGTCAAGCCAGTTCTCTTTGGAGTGACAGCTCAAATCCAAAGTGGTTAAGTCAGCACTCTTTGGAGTAGCAGCTTCTGGCTCTGGGATCTCAATAGAAACTCCTTTATTCCCACCTTCTGGGTCTTACCAGCAGACAAGAGGGAGGAGGGATGTCGACCTGCATCCTGTTTTTCACAGGACATGGTATAATTCCACAATTTTCCCATACCAAGTTGGAGCTATTTAGTCACAGACCAGATCTTCCACCAGTAAACACTCCTGAGCACTCTTTTCCGGAGGCAAACAGTTCTGGAGGAAGGTGCTTTCAAATGTCCACAGCGTGATGTTGATTGTTACACAGTAGCACCCATCACTTGCCTCCTCAATAAATCAGTTAGAGTCTTATCACAACAAAAAACTCAGGAAGCAAGATCTGAGCCAGAAAACAAAGAAGGATTCTCACACAGGCTTGTCTATGGCAGTGGGCAATGGAACCAGATGATCTTTAAGGTCACTTCCAATCCAATTCGTTCTATGATTTTATGATTCTGTGATTCTATGAAGATCCCTCTGGCTGGTTTTGGTCAGCTGTCCTGGCTTTTCCCTTCCAGCGACTTGTGCACTGCCAGATTCCGCAGTGGCAGGATAGCATGAGAAGTTGAAAAGTCCTTGATTCTTTGTAAGAACTGCTCAGCAAAGCATCACCATTATCCTCATCATTATCATTATTCTCATCCTAAATCAAAACACAGGCCCACACCAGCTACTAGAAGAATGCTAGCTCTATCTCAATCAATACCAGAACAATCATTCTTCACTAGCTCATATACAGCAGTACTGTCAGAAGTCATTTGAAGAATCTGTTGAACAGATTGGAATTTCAAAAAATGACAGTGAAGCAAAGTAAACCAAAACCAATCCCAAACTATTTTACTTATAAATGAAGATGTGGAACTTTAGATATGTAAAATGAATATCTACTTACTACTACTACTACTACTACTAAAACTACTACTACTACAAAAACAAACAAACAACAACAACAAAAAGAATAATGAAATAGTAAGTGCCTAAGGTATCAAAAATGAGAGGACAGTGAGGGTCAGTGTGGGGAGAATATTTGTATACATGCAAACATGCTACAAAACACATGTTCATATAAACATAATATTTATATGAATATAAATATAAATATAAATATATTTCTTATTGAGGTTCCTAATACCAGAAGTGTGTGTATGCATATACATACGTACGTATATACATATTTTTTCCCCTATCCTCTTTTTTTCCAAGCTAGACACAATGTGAACAGTTCCTTCCTTATAGATGTACTGAGCCTTTTTGATGTGTTTTCTTGGATTATTACAGTAGGAAATAAAGTTTATTTCAGCTTTACATCTGTCTGTGTTATTTTTTTTTCAGCATGACTACACATGTTTTCCAATTAACAGCTTTAGAGTTATTATCCTTTTTAATATGTGTGATTATCCCATTAATTTATAGAAGAGGTAAAAAAATAGGTTAGTTTGGATTTACAGAATGTTAATGAGTACATTATGTTCTAAATTCTAAACTCTCATTCAGGGTGCTAAAACTGGATTATCAGCAATGGTACTGTCAATAACTGTTTGTAGAATTTCAGATATTTATTATTTTCTATAAGACTTTGGTATATGTTAAATAATAAGTAAAACTTAGAATAAAACTCATAGATGTGCCTTCTGTGTCTACATAGATGCTACCTTTCTTTAAAGTCATGCTATATCAGAGAAATAATGCCACTGAAATACACGAGAAAGCTCACCCACTTATATTAAAAATCAAAATTTCTGATACCAGAAAATGAATTCCAAATACATTGTTTTTTGTTGTTGTTGTTATTTTTTTATTTTTTTCTATAAATAGCACTTCAGCTTGTTTTTTTGTTTTATTTTTGTTTTTGTTTTTTTAAAATCAGATTCTATCTTCAATTTTGCATGTACATTTGCAATACAAATGTATTAAATTAATAGCATAATGAATAGCCTAGTGTTAATATTCAAGAATAAGTTTTAATTTAAAATGGTTTGGTGATGGAGGGAAACATGCACACATATATACACAAAACACACCAATAGTAGTCTAATAATCTGTTAGCTATGTATGCATACACATCACTTCAAAGAAGGAGTGTTAACAGTAAGTATCTAAAATGAGGTGTATCCAGTTAAAGACTGTATAGAGTAATTCTGTGCTACTTTTTAAATCTTTCTCAGTGCTACTACTTCTTCCCTGTCACTTTATAAGCTTTTGCTAATATGCAAAAATTCTTTTTTCTTTTTTTTTTTTTCTACTACCAGCCTACAACTACATAATTCAATGTTAAATTCAATTTTACTCAGCTATGACAGCTAAAGTTGTCATGAAAAAGCTAGAACTGTGAAAAAAAGTATTGACAGTAAAACCACCTAAGGAGAGATATGCAGGATTTGTTATTCATTTGTAAAAATCAAATATTTAAATGTACTCCATTTCATATATCAAAGATAACAAAACAGCTTGAATTTAAAGTCTTAAAATAATCATCTTTGCTTCACCTATTGCAGTAAACCACTATTGTCTAGATCTACTGATCTAGGAAGTTATATTGTCATATGTAGATTTTATATGTTTTTTGTAACTATCACTCCAATTAGAGTTTATATGTTTAGACTTTTACTGTCTAGTAGCAGTGAAAAATATACGTCAGATTTTAGGGACAGATAAAGGTCTGTATGAACATTAGTGTTTAAAGTCCATTTTCTTTTTTCAAAGTAAGCATGTTTGTTGGCTGGTTGTTTTTGTTGTTGTTGTTGTTGTTGTTTGCTTGTTTGCTAAT
>NW_011215416.1:0-933 GCF_000146605.3 Meleagris gallopavo
ATGGCGTGGCATCTCCCCCCCCTCCACCCGGCCGCGTCCCTCCCACGGTGACACGACGCTGCCCGCAGGGACGTCACGACGGTGGAGGTGCTGATGACGTCCCACCAGGGGCTGAAGAGTGAGATGGAGGCGAAGGGCCGCAGCGTGGCTGCCTGCCTGGAGCTGGGTCGCAGCCTGGGGCTGGGACAGGGCCCCGCTGCTGAGGAGGTGACGTTGGGGACATTATGGGGACAGCGGTGGCAACAGCGGGGTGGTGGCGTTGGGGTGGAGATGTTGGGGTGGTGGTGGTGGTTGGTGGAGGACAGTGGGGATGGCGGGGATATCGGTGGGGTGGAGATGTTGGGGTGGCGATGTTGGGGTGGTGATAAGGTGACAGTGGGGACACTATCGGGGTGGTGGCATTGGGACGGTGACACTGGGGTTGCGATCATTGGTGGGGTGGTGGCATTGGGGTGGAGATGTCGGGGTGATGAGGTTGGGGTGCTGACAAGGGTGGGGTGGGGATAATGGGGACAGTGGGGACACGGTGTGGTGGCATTGGGATGGTGACAATGGGGTTGTGATCAGTGATGGGACGGTGACACTGGATGGTGACACTGGGGTTGTGATCACTGGTGGGGTGGTGGCGTTGGGGTGGGGACGAGAGTGGGATGGGGATAATGGGGACAGGGGACAGTGGGGACACTGGTGGGGTGGAGATGTTGGGGTGGTGACAAGGGTAGGGTGGGGACAGTGGGGACACGGGGTGGTGGCATTGGGATGGTGACACTGGGGTTGTGATCACCGGTGGGGTGAGGACAACGGGGACACTGGTGTGGAGGTGACATTGGGGCGGTGATAAGGGGACGATGATGTCGGGGTGGTGACAGTGGGGTGGTGGCACCCTGGGGTCCCCTCACCCCCTGCCCCCCAGGTGAAGGCGCTGGTGGAGCA
>NW_011215417.1:0-633 GCF_000146605.3 Meleagris gallopavo
GCCATAAGAACCCATAGGGTGCCACAGGAACCCATAGGGTGCCATAAGGATCCATAGGGTGTCATAAGGATCCATAGGGTGCTATGGAGATCCATAGGGTGCTATAGAGATCCATAGGGTGCCATAAGGATCCACAGAGTGCCATAAGGATCTGCAGGGTGCCACAGGAACCCATAGGGTGCCATAGGGATCCATAGGGTGCTATAGAGATTCATAGGGTGCCATAAGGATCCACAGGGTGCCACAGGAATCCATAGGGTGCCATAAGGATCCATAGGGTGCTACAGAGATCCATAGGGTGCCATAAGGATCTAAAGGGTGCCATAAGAACCCATAGGGTGCCACAGGAACCCATAGGGTGCCATAAGCATCCATAGGGTGCCATAAGGATCCATAGGGTGCCATAAGAACCCATAGGGTGCCATAAGCATCCATAGGGTGCCATAAGGATCCATAGGGTGCCACAGGAATCCACAGGGTGCCATAAGGATGCGTAAAGTGACACGGGGATCACACAGAATGCCGCAGGGACACATGGGGTGCCATAATCATAGAATCACGATAGAATCCTAGCATGGCCCACAGTGCTCATCTGGTTCCAACCCCCTGCTGTGTGCAGGTCGCCAACCAGCA
>NW_011215418.1:0-641 GCF_000146605.3 Meleagris gallopavo
TGAGACCTTTATGGGGTTTGAGACCTTTATAGGGGTTTGAGACCTTTATGGGGGTTTGAGAGCCTTATGGGGTTTGAGAGCCTTATGGGGTTTGAGACCTTTATAGGGGTTTGAGACCCTAATGGGGTTTGAGACCCTTATGGGGTTTGAGACTCTTATGGGGTTTGAGAGCCTTATGGGGTTTGAGACTCTTATGGGGTTTGAGAGCCTTATGGGGTTTGAGACCTTTATAGGGGTTTGAGAGCCTTTAGGGGTTGGAGACCTTTATGGGGGTTTGAGACCCTTATGGGGTTTGAGAGCCTTATGGGGTTTGAGACCTTTATAGGGCTTTGAGACCCTTATGGGGTTTGAGAGCCTTATGGGGGTTTGAGACCCTTATGGGGTTTGAGAGCCTTATGGGGTTTGAGAGCCTTATGGGGGCTTGAGACCCTTATGGGGTTTCAGACCCTTATGGGGTTTCAGACCTTTATAGGGGTTTGAGAGCCTTTAGGGGTTTGAAACCCTTATGGGGTTTGAGAGCCTTATGGGGTTTGAGACCTTTATGGGGTTTGAGAACCTTATGGGGTTTGAGAGCCTTATGGGGTTGGAGACCTTTATGGGGGTTTGAGACCCTTATGGGGTTTGAGACCCTTATGGGGTTT
>NW_011215419.1:0-982 GCF_000146605.3 Meleagris gallopavo
CTGCCGCCCCATAGCTGCCCCACAGCTGCCCCATAGCGACTCTGAAGGGACCCCACAGCCGCCCCACTGCCACCCCATAGCGACCCCACAGCCACCCCATAGACATTGCTAGAGACCCCACAGCGACCCCATAGCAACCCCACAGCCACCCCATAGAGATTGTCAGAGACCCCATAGCGACCACACAGCCACCCCATAGAGATTGTTAGAGACCCTATGCCGATCCTATAGGGATCCCATAGTGACCCCACAGCCACCCCGTAGAAATTGTTAGAGACCAATAGGGACCCCATAGTGATCCCATAGCGACCCCATAGGGACCCCGTAGAGATTGGTGGAGACCGATAGCGACCCCATAGAGATTCCTTAGGGACCCTATAGCGACCCCGTAGAGATCCCTTAGGGACCCTATAGCGACCCCGTAGAGATCCCTTAGGGACCCTATAGCGACCCCATAGAGATCCCTTAGGGACCCTATAGCGACCCCATAGAGATCCCTTAGGGACCCTATAGCGACCCCTAGAGGTTGGTGGAGACCCCATGGAGGCCTCACAGAGATCCTATAGAGATGTATGGGGACCTGCAGGGATCCTATAGGGCCTTATTGGTGCTGCAGAGACCCACAGAGCCCCCATCGACCCCATAGGGTCCCATAGGATCCCCATAGAGCCCCACAGGGACCCCACAGAGCCCCCATAGGGACCCCACAAGGACCCCATGGAGCCCTACAGAGCCCCCATAGAAACCCCTTAGGGACCCCACGGAGCCCCCACAGAGATCCCATAGAGACCCCACAGAGCCCCCATAGGGACCCCATAGAGACCCCATAGAAACCACATAGGGTCCTTATAGAGACCCCATGGAGCCCCACAGAGCCCCCACAGAAACCCCATAGGGACTCCATGGAGCCCCCATAGAGATCTCACAGAGACCCTATAGAGACCCCACAGGGACCCCACAGACGACCCGCGTTAGAAACCCC
>NW_011215420.1:0-5920 GCF_000146605.3 Meleagris gallopavo
ACACACGCACACACTCCAGGCAGTCACATGGTCACGCATTGGTTCAGGCTGTGACCTTGGAATTTCACTACACACTAATTTGGCACCAAAAGTGGGGAGATGACCTGACTGAGATAACGGATTTGCTGATCTGATTAATAGGTCTGCTGAACTTGCATTAAAATTTCCATTAAAAGTTTTGACACCATCCCAACTCCTGAGAAAGGTTTTTTTGGCTCTGTGCCAACTTTTGTTCTTTTTTTTTTAAGGAAAGTTAAACTTTTTTCTCTTTTAAAATGGTACTTTAAGGGATTACATTCCATCATGTTCCAGATTTTACTACTTAGAACATACTGGATCTTTATTAAGTCTGCCACTCTGCTCTTTGGAGTTGTATGCATATATAAAAAATTAGAAGCACTGGTGGAAACACCTACCTGGTGCCTGCATACAATGTGGTATGATTTGAACAATGAAAGTTACACCTCAGAGGGAGATAATTATTTTACAGAATGCGTGACTTTTAAACAGGCTTCCATTTTCTCCCTCAAATCCTTTATATGTTTTTGGAATGTTCAATTGATTATCATGTTGTTAGTCTCACTGAATGCATTCCTCATCATCTTACTTAGTATTTATATTTACAATATCCGGAGGAAGCTTTCCCCAAAACCAGAGAATACTGAGAGGCAGGGAGTTTGGAGGGACTTGGGAAAGACCTTAGAGAAATGAGCATCACTAGGTGTCATGGAATTTTATTCCTGAACACCTGCAGAACCATGAAAACAGGCAGGTATTTAAGGGAGGATGGCTGCAGGCCCCATTGATCTAATGAAGCACAAATTATTTGGGGCCTGGCTTGTGCCTACTGAGCCTTATTCAACACTATTCTGGAGGGGAGTCTGAGCTGAGTGAGAGTGTCTTTGAGGTAAGGAGAGTCTCCAGACCAAGGGGGAGAGAGTCCGATCTGAGAGAGACAATCTCTGAGCCAAAAAAGAGAATCTCCTAATCGAGAGAGATGATCTCCAAACTGAGAGAGTCTTTGACCCAAGAAGGCAAGTCTCCAAGACGAAAGAGCAGAACTCTGAGTCGAGGGAGAGGGTCTCTGAGCTGAGAAAGAAAGCCTCCAAGCTGAAAGTCTCCAAGCCAAGGTTCAAACTGCAAGAGTCTCCGAGCTGAAAGAGAGTCTTCTAATAGAGAAAGTCTCTGAACTTAGAACAGAGGCTCAGCCAGCTCAATCAGAGGGAAAATCAATCTCGATGTTAATTGCTCCTGTAGAAGGAAAGAAGTGGCAGTGGGTGTCATTTTGCTTGGAATGAAAAGGAGAAGAATCAAGAGAGGATGAGGAGTCCACCACCACTATTCAACCTCTAAAAATGGGTGAGATATGAGACGCGAAAAAGCTGTGCACGACACTCAAATGAGAACATTGTCACCTGGATGCTCTGGTATTGGGACACTGGGGCCAGTAATGTGGATCTAGATGGTAGAGAAGCTTGCCAGCTGGCAGGTATTGCTAGAGATCCAGCCATTGACAGAGTAGTAGAAGACATTAGTAGAAAACAGGACTGAGCTTACACCCTCTGGAAGCAAATTTTAACAGCCGTAAGAGAAAGATATCCATTCAAGGAAGATGTATGCGATGCCTCATCCAAGTAAATGGATCACTATGGAAAGAGGCATCCAGTAACTAAGGGAATTAGCCGTGGTGGAGTTGTTATATGATCCCATGTTTGATTCTGATGATCCAAATTCAGACCATGATTCTGAAAAAATTAGGTGTTCACCAGTTATGTGGCAGAAATTCATACAAAGTGCACCAGCAATGTATGCCAGTACACTAGCGGAAATGCTATGGAGAGAGGAAGGAAGAACCGTATTACATGACTGGATTAATAATCTTTGAGAATTCAAAGAAAACCTCACCTCCTATGCACTAATCTGTATCTTGGCTGTCTCAGCAATATCATAAAGAAGGGATAATTAGAGGAAACACTGGTCCAATTAACAAAAAATGATGAACCTCACTCCCTACCTGTACAATCCAATATATCCGCTATTAAAGGCAAGTGTCCCTTCGCTCAAGTGAGAGATAATACTGGGTCCACATCACGTACTACCCTGGAGTATTACCTACATGATCATGGATATGTTTATCAGCGATCTTAACTTTTCACTTATCCATGTAGTCCCAGAAAACAGTGGCTTTCTTAAACATGGACCAATAGGTTCTAAGAATCATGGTCTGGAGGATAATTGAGTGTAATCCTTTTAAGAACTGTTTTAGAAGAGAAAACAATCTCATTTTTTTTCTCCTTTAATTAACAATAGCAAGTTGGCATAGTGCCAAAAATTGTAATGGAGGAAGGCCTGTTATCTCAATTGGATTGTGTCCCATGTTGGGCGCCAATAACTGTCACAGTTTAGTTAATGCTATTCACATGTGACAGATGAGGCCTTCCTAGCACCTTTCACCCTCTCTTCCCCTTTTGAGGAGAAGAAAAAAAATGACCCAATTAAGAGAGAGAGAACAAATTTACTACAAATCATAAAAGAATGTAAGGTGATGATATAAAAAAGAAATTACAGGTTATAAATCAAACAAATGGGAGAAAGAGGATTTTCCAACTGTGCTGCTATCTGCTTCTCCTGGAAGGAAAAAGAGTAGTTCTCCCTCATCGACCAAACTCGGAAATCACGTAGGGAGTACCGGAGACTTCTGGGAATTGTAGTCTTTTTCTTCTCAGTGTATTTTCCTCTCAGAGATCTGGAACTCATGTAAGAATAGCTGAGACTGCCAGGAGCTAAGATCCAGGAAGTGCAGCTCCCCGGCACTGTGTTCCAGCACTAAACAGCGTGCTGCTGGATGTCCTAATATGGAATACTGAGAACCAGGACAGTCAGTAGTGGTTGCTACCTATCAAATATGTTATGGCTGTTATCTGATCATGGTTTTAGCATTCTCCTTCAGATTTGACATAGCTTTTTCAGTAACCCATATATGTGGCTGCTTTCATTCTGACCTGTTTTCTGTTCACCTTTTGTTTCTAATGCTGCCTCCTGCCTGTAATCTCTTCCCTAGAGCAGTCCCCAAATAAATTGTCTGGGACTCTAGAATCATAGAATCCTTAGAGTT
Source organism: Meleagris gallopavo (assembly GCF_000146605.3). NCBI lineage: Eukaryota > Metazoa > Chordata > Aves > Galliformes > Phasianidae > Meleagris > Meleagris gallopavo. The sequence continues at coordinate 3,116 of NW_011215420.1, forward strand.
GGAAGGGACCTTTAAAGGTAATCTAGTCCAACTACCCTGCCATGAACAGGGACATCTACAGCTAGATCTGGTTGCCTAGAGCCTGGTCCATCCTGGCCTTTAAAGTCTCCAGGGACAGGGTATCTACCACATCTCTGGGCAACCTGTTCCAGGGCCTCACCATCCTCGCTGTAAAAGACTTTTTCCTTATATCCAATGTAAATCTACCCTCCCTGAGCTTGAAGCCATTTTCCCTTGTTCTATCACCACAGACCCCGCTAAATAGTCTGTTCCCTTCTTTCCTGTAGCTCCCCTTTAGATATTGAAAGGCCGAGATCAGGTCACCTCAGAGACTTCTCTTCTCCAAGCTGAACAGCCCCAGCTCTCTCAGCCTGTCCTCATAGGAGGGGTGTTCTATTCCATGGATCATTTTTGTGGCCCTTCTCTGGACGTGCTTCAACAGGTCTATCTCTCTCCTGTACTGAGGACTCCACATCTGGATGCAGTATTCCAGGTGAGGCCTCATGAGTGAAGAGTAGAGGAGCAGGATTACCTCCCTCAACCTGCTGGCCATGCTTCTTTTGATGCAGCCCAGGATACAGTTGGCTTTTGCACTGCGAGGGCACGTTACTAGCTCATATCCAGCTTTCCATTCATCAGTGCCTCGGGGTCCTTTTCGGCAGGGCTGCATTCAATCTTTTCATGTCCTAGCTCGTATTGGTAGTAGATGTTGCCTCGACCCAGGTGCAAGACCTTGAACTTGGATTTGTTCAACCTCATGGGGTTCACCTGGGCCCACTGCTCAAGCCTTTCTAGGTTCCTCTGGCGTGTAGACCGCACCCCACAGCTTGGTGTCATGAGCAAACTTGCTGAGGGTGCACTCAGCCCCACTATCAATGTCACTGATGAAGATATTAAAGTACCAGCCTGTATGGGAACTATTGAATCACAGCCTGAATCTCTGATTGATCACCTGAAGCAAGCACTGAGTCAGCCGCAGGAGCACAGGTGAAGGCAATTCACCTGTGCTGTGAGAAGGGGTGGAGCCTGGCTCTACCTCTCCTAGACCCCATTTAAGGGCTGACTGCCACTGAGGAAAGATCTCTCTCTGGAGATTGTTTCTCTTGGAGTTTTTTTAGTGAGACCAGGACACAGATAAGCTTTTCCATTCTTTTCTGATTATCCTTTTCTGACATGATAATCTTTACAGCTATATACTCTGAAGACTAGCCTAACTTTTCTGTATGCTTGTCAATTATACACGGCTCTCGCACTGAACCCTGGGGAATGCCACTTATCGCTGATCTCCATCCAGACATAGAGCCATTGACCACCACTCTCTGCACTCGATCCTGCAGCCAGTTCTTTGTCCATCAAACAGTCCACCCATCAAATCCATATCTTTCCAATTTAGAGAGAAGGATGTTGTGGGGTACTGTGTCAAAAGCCTTACTGAAGTCTAGATATATGATATCAATGCAGTGACACCATAATAGAAAGCCACTAGGTTGATGAAGCAGGATTTGCCCTTAGAGAAGCCATGCTGGTTCTCCCGTATCAGCTCCCTGTCTTCTATGTGCCGTAGCATAACTTCCAGGAGGATCTGTTCCATGATCTTTTCTGGCACAGAGGTGAAACTGACAGGTCAGTAGTTCCTGTGGTCATCTTTTTTACCTTTTTAAAAATGGATGTGAAGTTTCCTTTTTTCCAGTCACCAGAGACTTCACCTGATTCGCATGAGTTTTCAAATATCATAGAGAGTGGCTTGGTGATTACAACAGTGTGTGGTAACTGTTGAGTCACAGCCTGAACCACTGATTGAGCATCTGGGAAAAGGACCCAGTCAGCCCTGGGAGCACAGGTGAAGGTGACCAGAAGGGGTGGAGCCTGGCTCCACCTCTCTTAGACCCCATTTAAGGGCTGACTGCCCCTCTGGAAGGATCTCTGGTTGGAGATTTCTCCCTTGTGGAGTCTTTTCTACAAGCCTGGATCTTTAGAGATGGGTGAGGGCCTTTTACTTTTCCTTTGAAATACTGTCCTATCCATGCTAGTTCCTTTGCCGTTACACTCCTGTATCACTCTTCCACCACGTTAATCTTTCCAATTGTAATGTTTGGTGAGCCAGCCAAACTAAAACACTAAAATGTCCTTTCTTTGGAATGTCTTTAAATGTGTTAAGGTGGAGAACATTAATCCCCTAGATAAGACTATCCTTGGTCATATCCTAGGATTTCTCAGATCACCCTACTATGAACTTGCAGTTACAATTGAGAAATGGAGTCCCCTGGGGGTTACCAGAAATATTTCCTCCTCATCCTGCATGGCGGACTATTCTCATGAATTAGATAAAGGTATCTAAATAATAAAAGAGTGCAAGTTAGCTATATCTACCATGGCATGGTGTCATGGTTGTATGATTTTTGGTTATCGGTATTCCACATCGTAACATCATGTAGTGCACTGGGAGTTGAAGAGTTAATGCTCCAGGTCCGGGTACCTGTCCCGGAAGAGAACTACTACATCCCCCAGAGGACTGTTTGCTGTTATGTTATTATTTCCGATTGGGGGGAACAGATAAAAGGCCTTGGTAGGTCACCTGACGCCCCTTTCAATCATCAGGCTCTCTTCCCTTCTGCTCGTCCCAACCACACGTCTTGCCTCAGCATTAGAGTAAGGCCTTCAGTTTTTGGACACTCTCTCTCATTATATTTGATTTATTAGCTTCAATTCTAATTATATTGTATGTATTGTATTATAGCGTGTTATCTTGCATTCTGGTATCTTATTTAGTAAATTAGTTTTTCTCCTCAGATCGTTGCTGCTGGT
>NW_011215420.1:20377-28680 GCF_000146605.3 Meleagris gallopavo
TGTTAGTGAAGAGCAGGTCTAGCAGGGCACCACCCCTGGTAGGCTCTCATACCAGCTGCGTAAGGAAGCTATCTTCGACTGCTTCCTCTGCACTGTATTATATTTCCAACATATATTAGGGAAGTTGAAGTCTCCCATGAGAATGAGGACTGGAGATTGCGTGACTTCCACAAGCTGCTCATAAAATGCCTCATCCATCTCTTCATCCTGATTAGGCGGTCTATAACAGACCCCCACCAAGATGTTTCCCCTACAGGCCTTCCCCCTGATCCTTACCCATAGACACTCAACTTTATCATTCTCAACCCCAAGCTCTTCAGTATCAAAACAGTCTTTAATATAAAGGGCCACACCACCACCCTTCCTTCCTCGTTGATCCCTTCTGAAGAGCTTGTAGCCATCCATCACAGCACTCCAGTCATGGGAGTGGTCCCACCATGTTTCGGTAATAGCAACTAGGTCATAGTTAGCTTGATGCACAATTGCTTCCAACTCCTCCTGCTTGTTGCCCATGCTGCGTGCATTGGTGTAGACGCACTTCAGCTGAGTCATCTGCCTCAACCCCAGCTCAAGCATCTGTCCCCTAGGCTCATCTCGTGAGCCCTGTTTTGTCTCCTTCCCCTATCATAGCTAGTTTAAAGCACTAGGATTTGTTGGCCCCTTTGAGATAGGTGGGTTCCATGGACAGACAACAGGCCAGGGGCCAAGAAAAGTGCCCCATGATCAAAGAACCCAAAGTTTCTGCCTCGACACCAGCCTCTGAGCCAATTATTCATTACTTGTGCTTTCCAAGTCCGCTCCATGTCCTTCACTGCCCCTGAAGGTATAGAACAAAAGATCACTTGAGCTCCCGTTCCTTGAACTAAATGCCCTAAGCCCCTGAAATCTCTTTTCGTAGTTCGTAGGCTTCTCTGAGCAATTTCATCACTGCCCACCTGAACTATGAGTAATGGAAAATAATCAGTGGACCTAACCCGCTTTGGGAGTTTCCTGGTTATATCCCTGACCCAGGCACCAGGAAGGCAGCAGACTTCCCAACGGCTTGGGTCCAGTCTGCATATGGGGCCCCCCGTTCCTCTGAGAAGAGTGTCGCCTACCATGACCACTTTTCTTTCCTGACAGAGGCAGTCTCAAGGCGTGGAGCTGACCACCTCACCTTAGGCTCCCTCCTAGGCAGATCCTCCATTGCCTCACCACTCGCCTCCCCTTCAATTTCCAGCATCTGAAACCTGTTGTTTAGAGGGAGCTGGGGAAGTGGGCTAGGCAGGCAGGGGGGGCTCCCGTGATGCCGAGTCGGGACTCTCTTCCAACCCTCCTCATCAGTCAGGTCTGTCTGAATGTGACAGGGCAGGGGGTCAACCATTTTTCTGGGGGTATCTCCCTGGCACCCTTCCCTCCAGCACACCAGCGAGTCACTCCATCAGTCAATCTCCTGCTCACACTCCCTGATGGTCCTTAGTCTCTGCACCTCCTTCTTGAGCTCCACCACCAGGCTGAGCAGCTCCATCCACCTGCTCACACCTCACACAGGTGGAATCCCTGCCACTCTCCCCTGGCAGCATCAGGCTCATACACTCCTTGCAGCCAGAGACCTGAACAGCTACGTTTCTGGGCAGGCCTTCAGTCTGGGTCACCATGGTCTTCTTGGAACAAGCCCGCTGTCTGGTGGAGACCACGTTTAGGCCTGCAGTCTCAGAGACTGCCAAGAGGAAACCCGGTCTCCTGAGCAAGGAGGAACAATACTTACAGTCCTCACCACTTGACCCACCTCTCACACCCGCAGCTGCAGCACGGTATGGGCAGTGTGGGCTGTGCTCACTCACAAAGCCTCCCTGTTCTCAGTGGGCAGCGACAATGGTTACTCGCTTGGGGTGCTCTGGGAAGCTAGCTTCTGCCCTCCCCGAAGCTATTTAAAGCTTATTATCAGGTGCGAATGTCAAGGGCAGGTGATGACACATTCATAGGCTGTTTAAACTGTGTCACTAATGTGCCAGCTCCACCCCTGCTGACTCAGGAGCCTGCCCACAAGCTGCCAGCTCCCCAGCACAAGCGCAGCACTGTTGCTGGCTTCAAAAAGGCCTTAAAAAGAGCTCTTGTTGGCCTTTTTTACTCCAGATCCCTTGCCCAGAGCAGTCTTACCTGCTTTGAAGCTAGTCTCTGCAGCAAAATTGTCCACCCCTGCAGGGACTGAGAGCCTGTCTTCAGGGGAGCCTTAAGAATACCGTTATAGGGTTCCAATAAGGCCTGCCCCTGTCGGATTATATGGCAGGTGGAATCGCCATTCAGTGTTGTTTTCTTCTGCCCAGCGTTGTATCATGGTACCATTGAAATGAGTCCCTTGGTCACTCTTGATGACTTGAGGTGTCCCGTAGGCAGCCATCAAACTGGTAAGCACCTTGATGGTATATGCCTGGTTCGCTCTTGGCACTGGATAGGCCTGCATTAGTCCACTTGTGTCGACGCAGGTCAGGGCATATCTCACCCCCTCAAACTGAGGGAGGGGCCCAATGTAATCGATCTGCCATCGCTGGAAAGGATTGTGTCCTCTAGCAAGAATGGGCTGTTGTTTCAGGCAGTGATCTCGGTCTCATCTTAGAGCAAGCATCACAGTCTCAGCATGCCTGGGCAATGTCAGGTAACCGTATAGGCAATCCCCATGCTTTAGCAGCTGCCCACATTGTCTTTTGTCCTGCATGCCGCAGCTTCTGATGTAACCAGCAGGCCATGTTCTCAGATGGTGAATTCTCAATCCATCGATCTCAGGCCAGTGTGTCGGCTTCATCGTTTCCCGGTGACTGTAGGAGTTGGTGACCAGAAACGTGGTAGACACGTACAGCCCTGTGTTTAACCACATTCCATATGTCTAACCACATATCTCTGCCCCAGATTGGTCAGGCGTGGATAGTCCATTCCTGGGTGGCCCACTGTGCAATCCAGAGAGTGAGCCCCCGGTACACAGCCCAAATATCTGTGCAGATTTTCAGGATACCGTCACTGGGTTCCTTGGTTACAACCATCCACACGGATCGCAGTTCTGCCCATTGGCTACGCTGACCATCCCCCTCTTCAAACCAGACTGTTTCAGTGGAGGGATGCTATTCTACTGCTCTCCATTTGTTCGGGTTGGCTTTGCTGGACCCATCCGTGTAACAGGCATCTGCAGGAGTAGAATATTTCCCCTCCTGAACAGGACTCTTCTCTGGTGGAGCGACCCATGTTTCATTCGGCGCATCGCTGTCATATGTCACTGGGCCTAAGAACTTTTGAAGTTCTTTCAGCGCTGATGAAGACAGACTACTCCTTTGGCTGAGATAGGCAACCCATCGTGCCACCGTTTGTGCTTGGGCCACCCCGTCTTAGGAAGGTGGGTCAGATCTTTCACCCACCCATGAATTGGTAGGTTGTTATTAACTATGACCTCAGCCGTTCGGGTTATCGGTTCTACCACCTATTATGTGGAATAGGCAGTCAATAACTGTTTTTCAATGATACTATATCTTTCTTCTGTTCTGTGCCAAACCTGAGACAAGAACCCAATGGGGGGTCCGAACGAAACTCTGGCGCTGCCACAGGCCCCAGCCAAAGCCATCCTGAGTGACATGAACGTCCAGTTCAGCTGTGAGGGTAGGATTAAATATACCCAATGCCTGGGCTTGTTTAACTGCCAGTTTTGCCTGTTGGAAAGTGTCATGTTCTGTTCTCCCCCAGTCCCATAGTTGCCCCTTTTTCTTGAGTCTGTATAATGGTCTCAGCAGTTGCACTAAATAAGGTATAAAAGAATGCCAATATCCCAATATACCTTAGAACTCCTGGAGCTGCTTTGGTGGTTCAGGCATTCTAAGTCCATATAACTTATGTATTACAGCACTTGGTAGTACTTTGGTCTTTCCTGACTGAACTACCCCCAGGAATTTCACAGACAGGCCCGGACCTTGTACCTTCTGAGGATTTATAGCCTATCCTCTTTCTTGCAGATAGGTAGTCAATGAATGAGTCCATGGGGCAGGTCTCCTGGTTTTAGTTATGGGGAGGACCTTGGCCCCTTCTAACTGTTGGATATTGTGCCTGGTCCAAAGGCGCTCTGTCTCCCCTAGATCAGCCCCCATTTGGGCAGCCTCTTGGATGATGGGCTCCAAGGCCACTAAGGGGTTCAGTATGGACACCAGGGTGCTATACTGGTGGGGAGGAGCTTGTTGTAGTATGAGGTCCCTCATCCTTGCCAACGGCTTAACCAAGTCTGGACTCTCAAAGGCATGGTCATATACTGCCTCCTTCATTCCTAATTCTCTAATATAATTTTGAAGTTCCTCCATTGAGGTTTGTGGACCATTATTTATTGGAACATCACTTTTGTTGGGCCATGTGAGTCTACACGCCACCATTATCCATTGAATTAGAGAATGTTTTTTGTCATTATGCATCACAGTGGCATATAGCCTTTGTCTGAGAACCAGATATGTGGTAATGGATACCAGTTTAGTAATCTTGGACCCATTAATTGCTACACTTTCAGCTCCCATGAACTTGATTTCTCAGGCAATTTTTACAGAAGCAGCCATGAGTAATGTTAAAGCAATGTCATTTGTCTCTTTCTTATGTGAAAATGGGATTCCATAAAGCTAGTAATCATTTCTTCACGTTCTTACTAAATTTTGGATAGTTTGATGTAGCAAAACTTTACTCTTGAAGCAAATTCTGCACCTCTGTAATGCCTCCTCGACAAAATCTCAGTGAAGGTGGTGGTAGGTCCTGTGTTGTTCTGCTTTTATTGCTGTAACCACCCCCAGGAGTCACTGTAGAGGTAGAGCACTGCCACTTCTCCCATTCAGAATTGTCTAAAGCCAGCTGGATGGCCTCCACTTATGCACATTGACTCGATTCGCCCTTTCCTTCAGTAGCTTCTGCAACTCGTCGTGTAGTACTCCAGATAGCAACCTCTCACCTCTGATGCTTTCCCACAATGTGACAGGACCCATCAGTGATCAGGGAATGTTTCTTCTCATTTTCTGGCAGTTTGGTTGAACTGTGGGGCTTGTCACAGGGACTGGAGTGACCATAGGACTGGTTGTGAGGGTCATGACAGCTGCAGGGCCTGTCACAAGGGTTAGAGTAACCGCAGGGTCTGTCAAAAAGTCAGAGCAACTGCAGGTCCTGTCGCAGGGGTTGGAGAAGTTGCAGGATCTGTTGTGGGAGTTGGAACAGCCGCAGGGCCTGTTGCAGGAGTTGGGGCAACCACAGGGCCCATCACAGAAGTTGGAGCAGCTACAGGGCTCGTTGCATTGCCATCAGATCCAGAGGTATTCTCTTCCCCTTGAGGATGCTGAATAGTGTTGAACAGAGTTCAGAAGGCATAGGCCAGGCCTTAGCACGCTACAATGATCTGTGTCTCTTGAGGATTGCCAGGACAACAGCTGACCTTTTCCAAATATTCTACTAGTTTTTAAGGATTCTGCAGTTGTTCATAAGTGAAGTTCCAAAACACAGGGGATGCCCACCTCTCTAGGCACCTACCCATACCATCCCACACTCCCTGACACTCAGAACCATCATGCCTTGGGTCAGATCTCTGGGTGAAAATTTCCCCTTTCTACAGCTAGCACTTTAGTTGGGGAAGAGACTGTCTCCATGCCTTCTAGCTCCTGAACAGCTGCCCCATTGCTTTGCAAGGCTGTGGAGAAATGGAATTGCAGTTATGTTTGAGCTGTGACAGTATTTAACAACTTCTCTATAGCGTTTCTACTGCTTGATATGTAAACACCTTTGAAGTGGTTCTGCCTCACTTGAATGTGATGTAGTCCTTGCTGCAGGTATTTCATTGCATACAAAAAAGGCACCTGAGGTTGTCAACACTGTGAACAGTTTTAGTGTTAAGATGTTATTTTCTTCGTTGTTTCACTCCTATCATTGAGAAGGCCTACAAGACCTACCACCTTATCCCTACTTGTATGAGCAATTTCGCAAATGCACTTAGGACAAGTACAGGGCTATCTTGGAGGAATGGGTCAGTGGCCTTTGTCACTAATCATATTGCAAATGCAAGAATATTTGATATTTAGATTCTTCTCGTACCCACATTTTTCTTATGTGTCAGTATTTTGTATCTAAGTAAAGCAAAGCTGTTTTCTCATTTAGTCTGAGAATTGTGAAGTATTGCTGCAGTTCTCTGTTGTTGAGCTCATTTCTTGCCCAGAGTAGTGGCAAGAAATGGAGCTATAAGTATATATAATCAATTGAAAACACTGATGGAAATACCTACCTGGTATCTTCATACAATGTGACATACAACTCCAGAGGGAGTTGCTAATTTTACAGAACTTGGGGTATCGATGGGCCTTTGGAATAGCTGCTGTAGACTCAGAAGGTGTTAAGCAGCTGTCTGTTTTGCCTGGCCTGTCAGAAGATTCATCTGTTGTGGGATTGCTATGAGTAGAAGAGCAACAGATACTGATTGCTACAAAAATGGTGCACAGATGGCAGTAATGCATTTAAAGGCATTCCTTGTTCCCCATTTCTAAGTTGATTTGTCAACTAGAGAGTCAGGGAGTGATCAAGAAAACTCACGCATCTTTTAACAGCTCCATATTGCCAGTGTGTAAAGCCAGTGGAGAATGTAGGCTGATGGTAGACTACTGTGGCCTGAATGAAGTCACACCCCCACTGAGTGCTGCTGTGCTGGACATGTTAGAACTCCAGTATGAACTGGAGTCAAAAGCAGCGAAGTGGTATGCCACCATTGATATTGCTAATGCATTCTTTTCAATTCTATTGGCCACAGAATTCAGGCCACAGTTTGCTTTCATCTGGAGGGATTTTCAGTATACTTGCAACCGTTTGCCCCAGGGGTGGAAACATAGTCCATCCATTTGCCATGGGTTGATCCAAACTGCATTGGAACAGGGCAGTGCTCCTAAGCACTTACAGTACATTGATGACATAATTGTGTGGGGCAGTACAGCAGAGGAAGTTTTCAAGAAAGGAGAGAGAATAATCAAAATCCATCTGCAAGCTGGTTTCGCTATTAAGCGAAACAAATTGAAAGGACCTGCACAGAAAATTCAGTTCCTAGGAATAAAGTAGCAAGATGGACGTCATCACATCCCAACAGATGTGATCAACAAAATCACTGCTATGTCTCTGCCCACTAGTAAAATACACATTCTTTTCTGGATGTAGTGTGCTTTTGGAGAACGTATGTTCCAAGCTATAGCCATATTCTTAACCCCTTTCAATGGGTGACACGGAAAAAGAATAATTTTACGTGGGGTGCTAAGAAGCAGCAGGCTTTTGAGCGAATTAAACAGGAGATAGCCCATGCTGTGGCCCTGGGGCCAGTACAGACGGGACAGGATGTATAGAATATCCTCTACACTACTGCTGGAGAGAAAGGTTCCACTTGGAGTCTGTGGCAAAGAGCCTTGGGAGAGATCCAAGGCCAACTCCTTGGATTCTGGAGTCGAGCGTACAGGGAGTCTGAAGAGCACTACTGCACAGATTATTCATGACTGTGACTCATGTGCTGCAATTAAACAAGCCAAAAGAATGAATCCTCTCCGGGGGGAAGGGGGATGGCAAAAGTATAAATATGGGGAGGCGTGGCAGGTTGATTATATCACCTAGCCACGAACCCGTGATGGTAAGCGTTATGTGCTTACCATGGTAGAGACAACCCTTGGGTGGCTAATGACATATGCAGAACCCCATTCTACTGCACAAAACACCATATTAGGTCTTGAGATACAAGTCCTGTGGCGACATGGCACTCTAAAAAGAATTGACTCAGATAATGGGACTCATTTCAAAAAATTCCCTTGTAAATACTTGGGCCAAAGATCATGACATAGAGTGGATTTATCATATTCCCTATCATGCACCAGCTTCTGGTAAAATCAAACGATACAATGGATTGTTAAAAACTATGTTGAAGGAAATGGGTGGCAGAACATTTAAGCACTGGGAGAAGCATTTGGCAGAAGCCACCTGGTTTGCCAATAGTCGAGGATCTATCAATCGCGATGGTCTTACCCAGTCCAGCTCCCTACATACTGTAGAGGGAGATAAGGTCCCTGTAGTATATGTAAAGAGCATGTTGGGAAAAGTGGTTTGTGTCTTTTCAGCTTCTGGAAAGGGCAAACCTCTCCATGGAACTGTTTTTGCTCAGGGACCAGGGTCCACTTGGTGGGTGATGCAGAAAAATGGGGATATTCAGTGTGTCCCACAAGGGAATTTGATGTCGGGGGTGTGCAGTCAGTAATTCCATGTATATATGTGTGTGTGTGTGTGTGTGTGTGTGTGTGTGTATGTAT
>NW_011215420.1:28711-31205 GCF_000146605.3 Meleagris gallopavo
GAGTGTATTTAATGCTTGTTAATTATTTTTTGTTTGTATATATTAAGCATGATGTAGTGATGTGGAATATGGGGTGGAATGTCATTTTATGATTTTTGGTTATCAGTATTCCACATCATAACATCATGTAGTGCACTGAGAGTTAAAGAGTTAACGCTCCAGTTCCAGGTAGCTGTCCCAAAAGAGAAGTAGAACTACATCTCCCAGAGGACTGCTCTCAGTTCTGTTATCGTTTCCGCTCAGAGGGAAAGATAAAACTGTTAGTTTATCACAAGACGTTCCCTCTTTTCCCTTCTGCATGGCCCGGCTAGATGTATCGCCTCAGCATTAGAGTATGGTCTTCGATTTTTCAGACACTCTGTCTCATTTTATTTTATTTATTAGCTTCAATTCTTATTATATTGTACTATACTGTATTATAGTGTGTCATCTTGTATTCTGATATCTTATTTAGTAAATTAGTATATTTCTCCTCAGATCCTTTCTCTTTTTTTTCAGGCCCATCTCCTTACCCTTTCCCCTTTTCCCTTTCCCAGGGCATGATTCCATGTGTCCCCCGCTCCACTAGTCACGGAACTGGACCAAACCAGCCCCTAAACAGTTGACACCATGTTACTAAGGAGGGTTAGCAGACATCTTGCCAGCCAGCCACTGGTATCTGCTGGGGGAAACCCCAGGGCATACACTCTACCAGCTGGCTTTATCACAAATTACATCTCCATCATACAGTCATTTCAGAATAGTGTTGTCTTTTCTTAGGTTCTGGAATATGAAACCAACTTAGATCACTCAGATATTTACAGAGAGAAGGGGTCAATAATATAAAATACTGTTCCCATTTGGCATGCTCTAAAGCTATGAAATTTAACTTCTGTATGTGTTGCAAAGCAACTGTGTGGCACATGGTACTTACAGCCTGCAATTTTGGGAAGGTGGAATCTGTGTGACAGCATCAGCTTTGGAGCATAATTTTGTTTAAAGGATCTGTTGCTTCAAGGAGTAAGTTGTTAGAGATGCCTGTGTCAATTAAATGCAGCACACTGTGTCTGCTGAATGTTCTTCTAATTGAATGTGTGTGATTATTGTCTTACAGGCAGTAGTGGTGGACACAGGGATGCTCCCTGGTGTCCCATAGGCTGCCTGTGTGTCTTCAGGGCAACAGTTTCAGTCCTTGCACAGCTACTGGCAGCCCACTGTGCTTAGGAGTACTACCTTAGGAGTAGCTGAGGGGTGGCAGGCACTGTTGATGCAGTGATGGTCACTATCTCTCTTCTGCCTCCTGGGATTTTGGAGCGCTGTGAATTGTCTTCGAGCATCTCACCCTCCCTGGGACAGGATTAAAGTGAGGCATGTAGGACAGGCAGGAGGAGGGGGACCAGAGCCATTCCTTCCCTTTCTCTATAGCCCACACTCAAGTTTTATTGAAGTGTCCATGGAATTGAGGTGATTGACTATCCTGAAAGTGCTTTTAAGAACAGTGCATCAGCTAGGATTGGTAACTTAAATGTAAATGGCAAAGCCTCTATTTGAAATGATATTGGTGAGCTTGTATTCTTTTCTTTCTGGTATAACTTTTCAGAGGCTGCTAACTTCGAAGTGAAATAGTGGCCACATTTGTGGCTTTGTGCTGGTTGTAAGTTGCTTGTCGTCCAAGTTTTCTTCATTTCTGAGTCTCGTATGTTACTTATGTAAAATAAGCTGTCATTTCTCAGTGGTCACCGAGTACATTTGTGATGGACCTGAGATGGACTCATGCCCATCATACACAATGGACACATTGTCCATTTACACACCCATGCTGTTCTTTGCTTTGCTTCAATCTGCTGCTCCTTTCAGCTTGTGCCTGTCACTGGAGGTTCCTTTTTCTGAACTTTTGTGATTCACTGAACCAGTTTGTAAGGAAAAAGTTGTTTAACATTGTTTAAATTTTAACATTGTTTAAAGTTGTTCTATAGTTGGATCTTAAAACACAACACTATAAAACTGTGCAATATGTATATTTTGTATGGAGTAGGAAATAATAATTATTTAATCAAGGAGAGCACAAAAATGTGAAGCATCGCTACAGTTAGGAAAAGCAGTAAATTTGTGTATACATGGAGAATGCGATTGCTGAATGGTGGCACCTTGGAGCCAGGCTGTGATCATAGAATCATAGAACAGTTTGAGTTGGAAGGGACCTTTAAGATCATCTAGATCCAACCCCCCTGCTATAAACAGGGACACCTCCCTCTAGACCAGGTTGCTCAAAGCCCCATCCAGCCTGGCCTGGAATGCATCCAGAGAAGGGGCACTCACAACCTCACTGGGCGACCTGTTCCAGTGTCTCACCACTCTCACAGTAAATAATTTCTTCCTAATATCTAGTCTAAATACAGCCTCTTCCAGTTTAAAGCCATTTCCCCTCATCCTGTCGCTACCTGCCCTTATAAAAAGTTCCTCCCCAGCTTTCCTGTAGGCCCCCTTCAGATACTGGAAGGCTGCTATAAGGTCT
>NW_011215420.1:31225-36350 GCF_000146605.3 Meleagris gallopavo
CATTGTCTTCACAGCAAGTGCCACTTCACATACAACACTTCACATTGGTAGATTAATTATGCTGAATCTAATCTTTTTATTTCAATTGTTATATTCATAGAATCATAGACTCATAGAAAGATTTGAGTTAGAAGGGACCCTTAAGATCATCTAGTTCCAACCCCCCTGCTATAAACAGGGACACCTCCCTCTAGACCAGGTTGCTCAAAGCCCCATCCAGCCTGGCCTGGAATGCATCCAGAGAGGGGGCACTCACAACCTCACTGGGCAACCTGTTCCAGTGTCTCGCCACTCTCACAGTAAATAATTTCTTCCTAATATCTAGTCTAAATACAGCCTCTTCCAGTTTAAAGCCATTTCCCCTCATCCTGTCGCTACCTGCCCTTATAAAAAGTTCCTCCCCAGCTTTCCTGTTGTGAGAAACACTCAAAGTAAAAAATTTCAGGTTAGGCAAAGATCTTAGTGATAGCAGCAAAGTTTGTTATTCAATAGGGGGCGCGCGCCCCCTATTGGCAAGGGAGAAATTGTGCACTGGTCAGTGAAATTCATTCCGTTATATACCCTAAACTCGACACAGGTAATGCTCTCCTGGTGCTTGCTCATAGGTTGAGCATCTCAGGGTCACAATTTCCCTGATGCTGTTGCTATGATACATTTCCATATAAGGTCCATTACCAACCTGTCATTTTTTTGTATGCTTTGTACTTTCCTATGGAGATAGGAGGGCAGTGTTTCTAAGAGTGAGCATGTTCATTCTGTCCCATGCTAGGCTCTCTCTCCACCCTGCATATTTACCTTATGTTGTGCCTGTCTCAATCCTACCCAAGTCAGAATGCCCCAAATCTTAACTTTTTACTCTGTTCAGCAACTTTCTTAGTGGAAGAAAAACAACTTATATAATTGCTTCACAAGAGGGTTATAAGTTCAGTAAAGGCCTACACTACATACAGAAAATACTAGAAACTTCTACTGCAAAAACACAATGTACCTCTCACACTGTAGGCCCCCTTCAGATACTGGAAAACCACTATAAGGTCTCCCCAGAGCCTTCTCCAGGCTGAAGAGCCCCATCTCTCTCAGCCTGCTCTCATAGGGGAGGTGCTCCAGCCCTCTGATCATTTTTGCGGCCCTGCTCTGGACCTTCTCCAACAACTCCATGTCCTTGTTGTATTGGGGGGCTCCAGAATTGGAAGCAGTACTCAGTACCCATAATTTGGATCCTAAACGGGGTGGCCCAAGTTGTCTGCAACATTCTGAGGGCACTGGGTCTGCCATCTCGGGGTCTTTCATTCAGGTCTCGCAAGGTTTTGTACAGTCTTTGCGTCCACCCCTGCAGGGACTGGGAGTCTGTCTTCAGGGCAGCCTTAAGAATACCGTTATAACATTTGATGAGGCCTGCCCCCATTGGATAATATGGCAGGTAGAATCGCCATTCGATGTTATTTTCTTCTGCCCAGCATTGTATCGTTGCACCAGTACGAGTCCCTTGGTTGCTCTCGATGACTTGAGGAGTCCCATAGGCAGACAACAGTTTAGTGAGTGCCGTGATGGTATATGCCTGGTTTGCTTTCGGCACGTGGATAGGCCTGCAGTAGCCCACTTGCAGTGTCAACACAGGCCAGGGCATATTCGCCCCTCAGACCGAGGAAGGGCCCGATGTAATTGACCTGCCATCACTGGAGAGAATTGTGTCCTCTAGCAAGATGGGCTGTTGTTTCGGGCAGCGGTCTCGGTCTCATCTTGGAGCAAGCGTCACAGTCTCAGCATGCCTGGGCAATGTCAGGTAGCTGTATGGGCAGTCCCCATGCTTTAGCAGCTGCCCACATTGTCTTTTGTCCTGCATGCCGCAGCTTCTGATGTAACCAGCAGGCCATGTTCTCAGATGGTGAATTCTCAATCCATCGAACTCAGGCCAGTGTGTCGGCTTCATCGTTTCCCGGTGACTGTAGGAGTTGGTGACCAGAAACATGGTAGACACGTATAGTCCGGTGTTTGACTGTATTCCATATGTCTAACCACATGTCCTTGTCCCAGATCGGCTGGGCATGGATAGTCTATTCCTAGGTAGCCCACTGTGCAATCCAGAGAGTGAGGCCCCGGTACACAGCCCAACTATCCGTACAGATGTTCAGGATACCATCACCAGGTTCCTTAGTTAGAACCATCCACACGGCTCGCAGTTCTGCCCATTGGCTGCTCTGACCATCCCCCTCATCAAACCAGATTGCCTCGGTGGAAGGAAGGTATGCTATTGCTCTCCACTTGCTCAGGTGGCCCTTGCTGGACCCATCTGTGTACCAAGCATCTTCAGGGATAGGATATTTTCCCTCCTGAACGGGACTCTTTTCTGGTGGAGTGACCAGTATTTCTTTCAGTGCATCACTGTGATATGTCACTGGGCCTAGGATCTTCTGGAGTTCTTCTTTCAAAGGGGGTGAAGACAGACTACTCCTTTGGCTGAGATAGGCGACCCATCGTGCCACCGTTTGTGCTTGGGCCACCCCTGTCTTAGGAAGGTGGGTCAGATCTTTCACCCACCCCTGAAACAGCAGAGTAGTCTTGACTAAAACTTCAACCATTTGAGTTATCGGTTCTACTGCCTGTAATGCCGAATAGGCAGCCAATAACTGTTTTTCAATCATACTGTATCTTCTGCTCCGTGCCAAACCTGAGACCAGAAACCAGTGGGGGACCGAACAGAACTCTGGCATTACTGCAGGCCCCAACCAAAGCCACCTTGAGTGACATGAACGTCCAACTCAGCTGGGAGGGTAGGATCAAATATACCCAATGCCTGGGCTTGTTTAACTGCCAGTTTCACCTGTTGGAAAGCATCCTGTTCTGTTTTCCCTCAATCCCATAGCTGCCCCTTTTTTGAGAGTCTATACAGTGGCCTTAGCAGCTGCGCTAGGTGAGGTATAAAAGAACACCAATAACCTAATACACCTAGAAACTCTTGCAGCTGCTTTGATGTTGTAGGGACTGGGAACGCCTGAACCTTATCTATGACAGCACTGGGTAGTACTTGGGTCTTTACTGACCAAACCACCCCCAGGGAATTTTACAGACAGGCCCAGACCTTGCACCTTTTGGGGATTTGTAGCCCATCCCCTCTGTTGTAAATAGGCAGTTAATGAATCTGCTGCCTGTCCTACTGCCTCCAGTGAGTCAGATGTCAACAGGAGATCATTAATATAATGCTTTAGGTTAACATCATCAGTTTTTTTTCCAATCAGCCAGGTCACGCGCCACTAGATTGTGACAAAACGTTGGTGAATGCACGTACCCCTGTGGCAGGACCTGAAAGGTCCACTGCCTGCCTCCCCACGTAAACGCAAACTGATCTTGCGATTCTTCAGTAATTGGGATACTGAAGAACACATTTGCTAAATCTAGGACACAATGATAGGTTTTTATCTCCCTACTCAATGTGCCCATTAGGGAAGCAATATTGGGTACGGCTGCATGAATAGGCGACGTGACCTTATTTAATTCTCTATAATCTACCGTAATTCTCCACGTGCCATCCGACTTTCGCACTGGCCCTATGGGGGAATTATACGGGCTTTGTGCAGATCTTATAACACCCACTTGTTCTAATTCCTGCACCGTCTTCGATATTTCATCCTGCCCACCTGGGAGTCTATACTGTCTCACATTAGTAATCCGGCGCGGTTTAGGCAGGCAAATTGGCCCATGTTTCGCATGGCCTCTTAATATTGCCTGCACCGCCCAGCTACTAATCATCTCTGTCAGAGTCTGAACTCTCCCACGGTTGTCTGGAGAGCCAGACCGCATAGAATATCTATGCCCAAGGTGTATTCCTGGACTGGGGCAATAGATACCTTATACTCCCAGGGTGGGAGACGCCCAACCCCAGTTTCAACCATGTTTGGGTGACAGGAATAGTCTGTCCCCCAAAACCACCAATCATCACTTTGTCTCCATGGAATTTGTTCCACTCGCCATAAATAATTGATTTTTCTGCTCCAGTATCAACAAGTGCCATTAATTCTCTGGACATTTTTCCAGGACCAGAATATTGTCAACTCTACACAGGGCCTCCGGTCCCATCTGGAGGCCCTAGGGGGACTAACATCCCTCATCACACCATGAACTGTGCCAAAGTAAAGTCTTCTGTTTCAGATGGCTTGGACATTGTGGCCCAAGACACCTAAGGGGACTTTTTTCTTGTGGGAACAATGAAATTATCTAAATTCCACGTTGTCGTCAGTACTGTTCCTATAACTCTTACCCTTGGTTTCTTAGGGTAGTTCTGGAATCTCTGATTGTCCTTCAGCTGTCTCCACAACTGAAGAAGGATGTGATTGGGCTGGCGGTTGATCTTCACAAATTGGACCCCAGCCCAAATAAGGTCATTAAGCATTTGCTTTCGTGAGACCCTTACAGGCCCCAACTGAGAGTTCTGCACAGGTGGCCTTTTGGTTTTAACTACCGGGAGCACCTCTGCTTCTTCTACTATTCGGATATTGCGCCTAGTGCGCAGACGCTCCGTCTCCCCCAGATCAGCTACTAACTGGGCAGCTTGTTGAACCACAGCTTCCGAGGCCACCAGAGGGTTCAATATAGTAACTATGTTCCCATATCAGTGGGAAGGGGCCTGCTTTAAGATTAAATCTGGCATACCTGCCGAGAAGTTTACCATATCTGGGCTATCAAACGAGTCTTTGTATATCGCTTCTCTCATGCCTAATTCACAAATATAGTTTTGAAGGTCCTCCATGGAGGACCATAATCCTGTGTTTAATGGAATATCTGATTTGTTCAGCCAAACCGTGCGGCATGCTGCCATTAACCGGTCTATTATTGAATGGTTCTCATTGATATACTGAACAGTAGCATACAGTCTCTGCCTGACAGCAGGGTGTACTGTCATGGTGGCTAACTTTTATACTTCCGGCCCATTAACCATGACACTCTCCCCCCCGAATCCTATAATCTAAGTAACCACGTGTGTACACTCTCTTTTGGCCTCTGTCGAAATTGCTGCACCATGTCCATTAATTCTGTTGGTGTATATGGCCTAGCTGTTACATGCAAATGCATTTCGGCAGGGGGCCATTGGTCGGGGGCACCCCTGCTGGTCTATCTTGTACCTTTTTTG
>NW_011215421.1:0-855 GCF_000146605.3 Meleagris gallopavo
GGGGTTGGAGAACTGGGATTGGGGTTGGAGGACTGGGGTTGAGGGTTGAAGAACTTAGATTGGGATTGGAACACTGGGATTGGGGGTTGGAGAACTGGGATTGGGGTTGGAGGACTCGGATTTGGGGCTGGAGGACTGGGATTGGGGTTGGAGAACTGAGATTGGGGGTTGGAGGACTGGGATTGGGGTTGGAGGACCGGGGTTGAGAGTTGAAGAACTTAGATTGGGATTGGAGCACTGGGATTCGGGGTTGGAGGACTGGGATTGGGGTTGGAGGACTGAGATTGGGGGTTGGAGGACCGGGATTGGGGTTGGAGAACCGAGATTAAGGGTTGGAGGACTGGGATTGGGGTTGGAGGACTGGGATTGGGGTTGGAGGACTGGGATTGGGGTTGGAGGACCGAGATTGGGGTTGGAGAAATTAGATTGGGATTGGAGGACCGGAATTCGGGGTTGGAGGACCGGGATTGGGGTTGGAGGACAGGGATTGGGGTTGGAGGTCTGAGATTGGGGGTTGGAGAACCAGGATTGGGGTTGGAGGACTGGAATTGGGGTTGGAGGTCTGAGATTGGGGGTTGGAGAACCGGGATTGGGGTTGGAGGACTGGAATTGGGGTTGGAGAACCGGGGTTGAGGGTTGGAGAATTTAGATTGGGATTGGAGAACCGGGATTTGGGGTTGGAGAACTGAGATTGGGGGTTGGAGAACTGAGATTGGGATTGGAGGACCGGGATTCAGGGCTGGAGGACCGGGATTGGGGTTGGAGAACTGAGATTGGGGGTTGGAGAATTTAGATTGGGATTGGAGGACCGGGATTTGGGGTTGGAGAACTGAGATTGGGGGTTGGAGAATTTAG
>NW_011215422.1:0-1834 GCF_000146605.3 Meleagris gallopavo
GTGTCCCTATGGGTCTCTATGATGTTTCTATGGCTCCTATGGGTCTCTATGTGTCCCCCATATGTCCATATGGGTCCATATAGGTCTCTATGGAGCCTCTAAGCGCCCCCATATGTCCATGTGGGTCCATATAGGTCTCTATGGGGTCTCTACGTGTCCCTATGGGTCTCTATGATGTTTCTATGGCTCCTATGGGTCTCTGTGTGTCCCCCATATGTCCATACGGGTCCATATAGGTCTCTATGGGGTGTTTAAGCGTCCCCATATGTCCATACGAGTCCATATAGGTCTCTATGGGGTGTTTAAGCGTCCCCATATGTCCATACGGGTCCATATAGGTCTCTATGGGGTCTCTACGTGTCCCTATGGGTCTCTGTGATGTTTCTATGGCTCCTATGGGTCTCTGTGTGTCCCCCATATGTCCATATGGGTCCATATAGGTCTCTATGGGGTCTCTATGTATCCCTATGGGTCTCTTATGTGTCCCCATATGTCCATGTGGATCCATATAGGTCTCTATGGGTCTCTACGTGTCCCTATGGTTTCTGTGTGTCCCCATATGTCCACGTGGGTCCATATAGGTCTCTATGGGGTCTCTATGTGTCTCTATGGGTCTCTATGTGTCCCCATATGTCCATATGGGTCCATATAGTTCTGTATGGGGTCTCTATGTGTCCCCATATGCCCATATGGGTCCATATAGGTATCTCTGTGGGTCCCCACGTATCCCCACGTATCCCTGGGTTCCCACGTATCCCTATGGGTCTCCATTTATCTCTATGGGTCCCCACGTATCCCTATGGTCTCCATTTATCTCTGTGGGTCCCCACATATCCCTATGGGTCTCCATTTATTCCTATGGGTCCCCACGCATCCCCACGTATCCCTACAGGTCCCCACATGTCCCCACGTATCCCTATGGATCCCCACGTGTCCCCATGTATCCCTGTGGATCCCTACGTGTCCCCACGTATCCCTATGGATCCCCACGTGTCCCCACGTATCCCTATGGATCCCCACGTGTCCCAATGTATCCCTGTGGATCCCTACGTGTCCCCACGTATCCCTATGGATCCCCACGTGTCCCCACGTATCCCTACGGATCCCCACGTATCCCTATGGGTCCCCACGTGTCCCCACGTATCCCCACGTGTCCCCACATATCCCAATGTGTCCCCACAGATCCCCACGCATCTCCATGTATCCCTATGGGTCCCCACGTGTTCCCACGTGTCCCCACGGGTCCCCATGTATCCCCACGTGTCCCCATGTATCCCTGTGGATCCCCACGTGTCCCCATGTATTCCTACGTGTCCCCACGTGTCCCCACATCTCCCCACGTATCCCCACGTATCCCCACATCTCCCCACGCATCCCCACGTATCCCCACATATCCCCACGGATCCCCACGGATCCCCTCATATCCCCACGTGTCCCCACGTGTCCCCACGCATCCCCACGTCTCCCCACATGTCCCCACGGGTCCCCACGTGTCCCCACGTATCCCCACATGTCCCCACGTCTCCCCACGTGTCCCCACGTACCCCGGGGCTCCACGCCGGTTCCGTACACGGCGATGGCGCTGAGGTCCAGCTCCGGCTCCACGGTGACGCAGGCGGGGAAGTGCGGGACCGGCACCCCGCCGTAGCTGACGGTGACGGTGTACGTCCCGGCCCTGGCCGGCGTGTAGGAGATGCCGTACGTGCCGTCGCCGTTGTCGTGGATGCGGACCTCCGGCCGGGCTCCCAGCTCGTGGCGGATCTCGATGTTGAGCTCCGCCTCCCCCGCGTCCCGGCAATCCACGATGAACGCCGCGCTCTGCCCCACGCGGCCG
>NW_011215423.1:0-1661 GCF_000146605.3 Meleagris gallopavo
GCGTTGGGGACATTGGGGGCATTGGGGTCAGTGGGGTCAGTGGGGTCAATGGGGTCAGTGGGGACATTGGGGTCAATGGGGTCAATGGGGACAATGGGGTCAATGGGGACAATGGGGACATTGGGGTCAGTGAGGACATTGGGGTCAATGGGGTCAATGGGGACAATGGGGTCAACGGGGATAATGGGGTCAATGGGGTCAATGGGGACAATGGGGTCAATGGGGTCAGTGGGGTCAGTGGGGGGATTGGGGACATTGGTGCCCATGGGGGTAATGGGGTCAGTGGGGCAGTGGGGTCAATGGGGGCAGTGGGAACAATGGGGTTATTAGGATCAATGGGATCATTGGAATCATTGGGGTCATGTGGGTCAGTGGGGTCAATTGGGATCTATGGGGTCAATGGGATCAGTGGGGGATCAGTGAGCTTAATGGGGTCATCAGGGACAATGGGGTCAAACAGGGATCTATGGGGTCAATGGGGTCTGTGGGTCAACGGGGTCAATGGGGTCAGTGGGGGCAATGGGGGTCAGTGGGGACATTGGGGTCATGGGGTTATGGGGTCAGTGGGGTCAATGGGGGCAGTGGGAACAATGGGGTTATTAGAATCAATGGGATCATTGGAATCATTGGGGTCAATGGGGTCAATGGGGTTGTTGCGGTTTTGGGGTCAGTGGGGTCAGTGGGAATCCATGAGGATCACTGGGGTCAGTGGGGATCAGTGGGGTCAACTGGGATCTATGGGGTCACCGGGGCAATGGGGTCAGTAGGGTCAGTAGGGTCAATTGGGATCTATAGGGTCAATGGGGTCAATGGGGATCAGTGGGGTCAATTGGGATTTATGGGGTCAGTGGGGACATCAGTGGGGTCAGTGGGGGATCTGTGAGGTTAATGGGGTCAATGGAATCAATGGTGTCAATGGGGTCATTGGGGACAATGGGGTCAACAGGGATCAATGGGTCAATGGGGTTAATGGGGACGTTGGGGTCAGTGGGGTCAATGGGGTCAATGAGGTCAACTGGGATCTATGGAGTCAATGGGGACAATGGGGATTTAAGGGGTCAATGGGGTCAGTTGGGATCTATGGGGTCAATGGGGTCATGGGATCAATGGGGTCAATGGGGACGTTGGGGACAATGGGGTCAACAGGGATCAATGGGGTCAACTGGAATCTATGGGGTCAATGTGTTCAATGGGGTCAAGGGGTCAAGGGGGTCAATTGGGATCTATGGGGTCAACTGGGATCAGTGGGGTCAATGGGATCTATGGGGTCAATGGGGTCAATGCGGTCAATTGGGATCTATGGGGTCAACTGAGATCAGTGGGGTCAATGGGATCTATGGGGATCAATGGGGTCATTGGGGTCAATGGAATCACTGGGGTCATTGGGGACCAATGGGGTCATTGGGGGGGAAGTCGGTGACCTCTGACCTTTGACCCCTGCCCAGAGGCCCCATGGGGCCGCATTTATGGCCGCCGTCACCGCTGTGCCGCTGCCACCGCTGTCCCCCCACGGCCCCACACAGTGGTTCACCGGCGCCGAGTGGCACCACGGTGAGATTTGGGGTTGAAAAAGGGCGATTTTGGGGTCCTTTGGGATCAGTCAAGAGATTTGGGGTGAAAAAATGACACTTCCGGTGTCCATTGGGGCCACCATGGAGATT
>NW_011215424.1:0-543 GCF_000146605.3 Meleagris gallopavo
ACAACGGCCCCACAAACAACGGCCCCACAGATCACGGCCCCATAAACAACGGCCCCACAGATCACGGCCCCACAAATCACGGCCCTACAGATCACGGCCCCATAAACAACGGCCCCACAAATAACGGCCCCACAAATAACTCAGAAACAGCCCAGAAATGCCCCATAAATAACCCCATAAATACCCCAGAAATACCCCACAAATAATCCCATAAATAATCCATAAAGACCCCATAAATAACCCCATAAATAACCCCATAAAGACCCCATAAATAACCCCACAAATACCCCAGAAATACGCCACAAATAACCCCACAAATATCCCAGAAATACCCCATATAACCCCATAAATACCCCATAAATAACCCCAGAAATACCCCATAAATAACCCCACAAATACCCCATAAAGATCCCATAAATACCCCATAAATACCCCATAAATAACCCCACAAATACCCCATAAGTAACCCCATAAATACCCCATAAATAACCCCACAAATACCCCATAAATAACCCCACAAATACCCCATAAAGATCCCATAAA
>NW_011215425.1:0-695 GCF_000146605.3 Meleagris gallopavo
ATTCCCCCATAGGAACACAGTGACCCCCAAGGACCACCCCCCGATTCCCCCATAGAAACACACTGACCCCAAATTCCTCCATAGGGATACAGTGACCCCAGATTCCCCCATAGGGACACAGTGACCCCAGATTCCCCCATAGAAACACAGTGACCCCAAATTCCTCCATAGGGACACAGTGACCCCAAACTCCTCCACAGGGACACAGTGACCCGCAAGGACCCCATAGGGACACAGTGACCCCAAACTCCTCCATAGGGACACAGTGACCCCAAAGACCCCATAGGGACACAGTGACCCCAAAGACCCCATAGGGACACAGTGACCCCCAAATTCCCCCATAGGAACACAGTGACCCCCAAGGACCCCATAGGAACACAGTGACCCCAAATTCCTCCATAGGGACACAGTGACCCCCAAGGACCCCAAAGGAACACAGTGACCCCCAAGGACCCCATAGGGACACAGTGACCCCCAAATTCCCCCATAGGGACACAGTGACCCCCAAAGACCCCATAGGGACACAGTGACCCCAAATTCCTCCATAGGAACACGGTGACCCCAGATTCCTCCATAGGGACACAGTGACCCCAAATTCCTCCATAGGGACACAGTGACCCCAAAGACCCCATAGGGACACAGTGACCCCCAAGGACTCCCCCCAAATTCCCCCATAGGAACACAGTGACCCCCAA
>NW_011215426.1:0-1355 GCF_000146605.3 Meleagris gallopavo
TTTTTGGAGGAAAGGAACACCAGTTGTTCCTATTGCCCTCACGCCCTCAGGATCATCTGTTACCATTTTGTTGGGCTGTCCATCTGCAAGGCAGATGGGAAACACCTGAGAAGCAGCCTCCTGCTCCTCTTCCCCATGCTGCCCTCCCCTGCACAGCCCTGCTCACCGGATGGCTGGTCTGGAATTGGTTTCCATGGCCATTTGAGTCTCATTCTGCCAGCATGGCCGCGTTGACAAAGCCACTGCAGTCAGGTGGTGTGGTGCCAGCACCTGCAAGGGGGTCAGGTGTCAGCCAAGCAGTGGATAAGCTCTAGGGTAGGAATATGGGAGGTTTTACGTATTTTTTGGAGCAAGACAGGCTCCATTTTGGGACTGACTTATCTTTTTTTTGAGGAAAGGAACACCAGTTGTTCCTATTGCCCTCAGGCCCTCGGGATCATCTGTTACCATTCGTGTTGGGCACTCCATCTGCAAGGTAGATGGGAAACACCTGAGAAGCAGCCTCCTGCTTTTCTTCCCCATGCTGCCCTCCTCTACACAGCCCTGCACACCGGGTTCTTGACTGGAATTTCTTTCCATGGCCATTTGAGTCTCATTCTGCCAGCATGGCTGCGTTGATAAAGCCACTGCAGTCAGGTGGTGTGGTGCCAGCACCTGCAGTGGGGTCAGGAGTCAGCCAAGCAGTGGAAAAGCTTTGGTCTAAGAACACGGGTGATTTTATGGATTTTTTGGAGCAAGACAGGCTCCATTTTGGGACTGACTTATCTTTTTTTTATAGGAAAGGAACTCCAGATGTTCCTATTGACCTCAGGCCCTCGGGATCATCTGTTACCATTTGTGTTAGGCAGTCCATCTGCAAGGCAGATGGGAAACACCTGAGAAGCAGCCTCCTGCTTCTCATCCCCATGCTGCCATCCCCTCCAAATCCCTGCTCACCGATTTCGTGTCTGGAATTGGTTTCCATGGCCATTTGAGTCTCACTCTGCCAGCATGGCCGCGTAGAAAAGCCCACTGCAGTCAGGTGGTGTGGTGCCATCAACTGCAGTTGGGTCAGGAGTCAGCCAAGCAGTGGAAAAGCTTTGGGCTAAGAACACGGAAGATTTTATGGATTTTTTGGAGCAAGACAGGCTCCATTTTGGGACTGACTTATCTTTTTTTGGAGGAAAGGAACACCAGTTGTTCCTATTGCCCTCAGGCCCTTGGGATCATCTGTTACCATTTGTGTTGGGCAGTCCATCTGCAAGGCAGATTGGAAGCACCTGAGAAGCAGCCTCCTGCTCCTCTTCCCCATGCTGCTGTCCCCTGCACAGCCCTGCTCACCGGATGGCTGGTCTGGAATTGGTTTCCATGGCCAT
>NW_011215427.1:0-1347 GCF_000146605.3 Meleagris gallopavo
AAGTGCCCCATAAGTGCCCCATAAGTGCCCCATAAGTGACCCACAAGTGACCCATGAGTGACCCATGAGTGCCCCATGAGTGCCCCATAAGTGACCCATAAGTGCCCCATAAGTCCCCCACGAGTGCCCCACAAATGCCCCACAAGTGACCCATCAGTGACCCATGAGTGACCCAAAGTGCTCCATGAGTGCCCCATAAGTGACCCACCAGTGCCCCAGGAGTGACCCATGAGTGACCCACCAGTGCCCCACCAGTGCCCCATAAGTGACCCATGAGTGACCCATGAGTGCCCCATAAGTGCCCCATGAGTGCCCCATAAGTGCCCCACAAGTGACCCATGAGTGCCCCATGAGTGCCCCACAAGTGCCCCATGAGTGCCCCATAAGTGCCCCACAAGTGCCCCACAAGTGCCCCACAAGTGCCCCATGAGTGACCCACAAGTGCCCCACAAGTGCTCCATGAGTGCCCCATGAGTGACCCATGAGTGACCCACAAGTGCCCCATGAGTGACCCACAAGTGCCCCACCAGTGCCCCATAAGTGACCCATGAGTGACCCATGAGTGCCCCATAAGTGCCCCAGGAGTGCCCCACCAGTGCCCCACGAGTGCCCCACGAGTGCCCGAGTGCCCCACAAGTGCCCCACAAGTGACCCATAAGTGCTCCATGAGTGACCCATAAGTGCCCCACAAGTGACCCATAAGTGCCCCATGAGTGACCCATAAGTGACCCATAAGTGCCCCACAAGTGCCCCACGAGTGCCCCACAAATGCCCCACAAGTGACCCATGAGTGACCCATGAGTGACCCACCAGTGCCCCACCAGTGCCCCATAAGTGCCCCAAAGTGCTTCATGAGTGCCCCATAAGTGACCCATAAGTGCCCCAGGAGTGACCCATGAGTGACCCATAAGTGACCCACCAGTGCCCCATGAGTGCCCCACAAGTGACCCATGAGTGACCCATGAGTGACCCACCAGTGCCCCATAAGCGCCCCATGGGTGACCCACAAGTGCCCCATGAGTGACCCACCAGTGCCCCATAAGTGCCCCACAAGTGCTCCATGAGTGACCCATAAGTGCCCCACAAGTGCTCCATGAGTGACCCATAAGTGCCCCACAAGTGACCCATGAGTGACCCACAAGTGCCCCACGAGTGACCCATGAGTGACCTATGAGTGCCCCATAAGTGACCCATAAGTGCCCCACGAGTGACCCATAAGTGCCCCATGAGTGCCCCACCAGTGCCCCACCAGTGCCCCATGAGTGCTTCATAAGTGCCCAAGTGCCCCACGAGTGACCCATGAGTGCCCCATAAGTGACCCATAAGTGCCCCACGAGTGACCCATAA
>NW_011215428.1:0-2368 GCF_000146605.3 Meleagris gallopavo
AGTCAAAAATTAACAATCTTTCTAATTAGAACAGTGAGTGAACCTTCCCAATAATAATAATAAAAAATTGCTTATTTTAATAAGCATATTAAGTAGTCATGGTTCACTTGATGTAAAAGACTTGTATCATGCAACCTCATATGTTATCTTTAAACTGTACAGTTTAAATGAAGGAAAATTGTAAGATGGTACAAAAATGTGTAATTGTAAAAGAATGTACATCTTTTTTTTCCTGTGTGGTAGACTACCATGCTATTAGCAGTTATAAAACATTCTAGTACATATGAATTTTTATCATATGCATTGTTGTTCATTGAAGAAAATGATAAAACAATAATTTAAAAAAAATGAATTTCAGTGTTTTGAAAGATTTGTATCTTTATCATATAATATATTGGTTCTTAATGATAGTATTTAATGTACTGCCTGAAGTCCTGTTGCCATAATAAGATCAGACTCTGAGTTTCTATAGCATCATGATCCTATTGGCTTTTGTAATAGACTTGATGTTCTCATATGGTTTGTTACATAAGTTGCTGTCCATTGTAGTAGGCAATTTTGATGAGGCAGTGTGTTTAATTTCATAGTGGAAAAACAGAGACAAGAAGTAAATCACTACATTTTCTGCTGTTCAATGCAAATTATCCACAAAATCAGAGGGAATCACAGTCTCTCAGGTGACAATTTGATCTCCATTGTTTTCTTATAAATGCATTGCTTTTATTAATCCAATCAGAATTATGTTGACACCTTTTTCTCTCAGCTATCAATCATTAGTTTATTCTTTGAGATTTCCATCATCATTACATAGATAATTTAGGATGGTAAGTTACTAAATATTACTTAAGACCAAAATGAGTCAATGAATCATGGATGCCCTGATAGAAAATTTGGTGAAGGTGGGAATGGTTTACTTGTAAAACTATTTTGAGAAACTTTGCAATATTTAAATCCCTCAAAAATGATTTATCACAAAGTATTTCACAGGAAAGAAAATAAGACTGATGAATATGTATTATATGTATACATATAATAAAATATATGTAATATATTTTATTTCTTGAATGACAATACATTATTGATCTATCCACAAAATCTTACAATCTTCCATTAAATAGGATGTTTTATATCTGAGATATATCTATGCTGAAATATACCTTGTGAGTTTAAAAGTATTTTTGGTGTCTCTATGAAATAGATATCTCTTAATGGATTATTTAGAAAATGTAAAAATATTGCTTTAAAACTGAAGTATTTCTTGTGAATTACTTATGATTATAGCTCTGAATATTTGACAGGAAAGAAGTAACAAACAAATTAGTCCTAAATATAAATTTTTGCACACTAGAGTTCACACTTAAATTTCATACTGAAATATATAAGGAATCTACTGTTATGTTTCCTTATATGTGGAGTTTGGGATTTTTACTGTTGTTTGCTTATTTGTTTGACATTTTAAAAATATATAAATATTGAAATACAAAGTACAGCACACCAGAGAAGTAATGGGTTTCAAAATGCATTTTCCTATTGAGCTATGTTTGCCTGATGAATGTTGATATCTTTTTTAATATGTGTTATTAGTCACAATTTGCCATCATCAAATTTCATACCATAACCATAGGGATATCTATTTTTTTTTTAAGAGTATACTTAAGTGTTTTCAGAGTAGATTATTTAAAAGTAGATACAAATTATTTTAGAGATTATTACTTCATTGGTGTATAATCTATCACTTCAACATTTCACTGAAGGACCACCTTCCTTTAAGTTAGTCTCTGGGGAAAAAAATGGGGTGATAGTTCATCTGATCTGAATTCATTAGAGGGCAAGAAAGAAGTTCAAGACAAATGGTAGTGTGGGGGTCAGGAGGAAAAGCAATGATGAATAAATGGGAAGAAAAAATCTGCATACAACTTTTCAAATAAAGAACTGTGATTAGGAGAGGAAACTGAGGGGAAATTCAACAATACTTCTTTCTTGTTCCTCTTAGCTGTCTAATTTCTGAGGGCATTATTTTGATCTAGGATTCTCACTGACACTTGGAACAGTTTAAAAACAGTCCAAATCTCCTCTAATTACTCATGATGGTAACCAAATATTTTTAACTGATTGTACACAAGAAGAAATTACATTCAAGATTTTAGTAACAGAGAGAATAGTGACACATATTTACCTTTTCATCTAAATAAATAATATCCAGTAGTTGTCTTTCAGATATGCTGGAGGTTTATATATTTCATTTGGTCTTAAATAAGTCTGATTTAGAATATCTCAGAAGTGTACAGCAGATAATGGTTACCTGACATGAAAAAAATATATATTTCTATAGATTAAATAATAACTTTATTAATAATAACAATGTCCT
>NW_011215429.1:0-651 GCF_000146605.3 Meleagris gallopavo
TAACCCGACCCCAACCCCAGAACCCCATAACGCCGTAACTCCCGTAACCCCGTAACAACCCCATAACAACCCCATACCAACCCCATAACCCCATACCAACCCCATACCAACCCCATAACCCCATAACAACCCCATACCAACCCCATAACCCCATAACAACCCCATACCAACCTCATAACCCCATAACAACCCCATAACAACTCCATACCAACCCTATAACCCCATATCAACTCCATATCAACTCCATATCAACCCCATATCAACCCCATAACCCCATATCAACCCCATATCAACCCCATAACAACTCCATACCAACCCCATACCAACCCCATACCAACCCCATAACCCCATAACCCCATAACAACCCCATACCAACTCCATACCAACCCCATAACAACCCCATACCAACCCCATAACCCCATATCAACCCCATATCAACCCCATAACAACTCCATACCAACCCCATACCAACCCCATAACCCCATATCAACCCCATACCAACCCCATAACCCCAGAACAACCCCATACCAACTCCATACCAACCCCATACCAACCCCACAACCCCATATCAACCCCATATCAACCCCATACCAACCCCATAACCCCATATCAACCCCATCCCAACCCCATCCCAACCCCATCCCAACCCCA
>NW_011215430.1:0-621 GCF_000146605.3 Meleagris gallopavo
CCATGTCCTGCATGCAGCCTGGGGGCACAGCAGGGTGAGACCCCCACCCTATGGGATGGTTTAGGGCTAAAAGACCCCCAGCCATGTCCTGAATGCAGCCTGGGGGCACAGCAGGGTGAGACCCCCGCTCTATGGGATGCTTTGGGGCTGAGAGACCCCCAATCATGACCTGCATGCAGCCTGGGGGCACAGCAGGGGGAGACCCCCGCTCTATGGGATGGTTTGGGGCTGAGAGACCCCCAGCCATGCCCTGCATGCAGCCCGGGGGCACAGCAGGGGGAGACCCCCGCTCTATGGGATGGTTTGGGGCTGAGAGACCCCCAATCATGCCCTGCATGCAGCCCGGGGGCACAGCAGGGGGAGACCCCCGCTCTATTAGGGGCAATATGGGGCTGAGAGACCCCCAGCATGTCCTGAATGCAGCCTGGGGGCACAGCAGGGGGAGACCCCCGCTCTATTAGGGGCAATACGGGGCTGAGAGACCCCCAGCATGTCCTGCATGCAGCCCGGGGGCACAGCAAGGTGAGACCCCCACCCTATGGGATGATTTGGGGCTGAAAGACCCCCAATGATGTCCTGCATGCAGCCTGGGGGCACAGCAGGGGGAGACCCCCACCCTAT
>NW_011215431.1:0-1202 GCF_000146605.3 Meleagris gallopavo
ACAGCTAAACGGACCCACAGCTAAACGGACCCACGGCTGCACCGACCCACAGCTAAACGGACCCACGGCTACACCGACCCACAGCTAAACGGACCCACAGCTAAACGGACCCACGGCTGCACCGACCCACAGCTAAACGGACCCACGGCTACACCGACCCACAGCTAAACGGACCCACAGCTACACCGACCCACGGCTGCACCGACCCGCGGCTAAACGGACCCACGGCTACACCGACCCACGGCTACACTGACCCACAGCAACACCAACCCACAGCAACACCGACCCATGGCTGCACCGACCCACGGCTACACCGACCTACAGCAACACCGACCCACGGCTACACCGACCCACGGATGGGGTGGGCGCACGGCGCTGCTCACAGAGCACAGAGATGCTGATCTCGGGGTTGGATGCGCACACGGTGGGTCCTGAGGGTCACGGATTCACTGCAGTGGGACACAGAGAGGGTTTGGCATCAGAGGGATGTGGGGGGTGGGGGACATCAGTGGGGCACAGAGGGGACGTGGGATGGATGTGGCATCAGTGGGACACAGAGAGGGGGACACTGAATGGGTGTGGTGTCAATGGGACATGGAAAAGGGACACTGAGGGCGATGTGGCACCGATGGAAAATGGAGAGGGGACGTTGAATAGAGGGTTTGGCATCAGTGGGACGTGGGGGGGGACATCAGTGGGGCACAGAGGGGACGTGGGATGGATGCGGCATCAGTGGGACGTGGGGGGGGACATCAGTGGGGCACAGAGGGGACGTGGGATGGATGTGGCATCAGTGGGACGTGGGGGGGGACATGAGTGGGGCACAGAGGGGACGTGGGATTGATGTGGCATCAGTGGGACGGGGCAGGGGGACATCAGTGGGGCACAGAGGGGACGTGGGATTGATGTGGCATCAGTGGGACGTGGGGGGGACATGAGTGGGGCACAGAGGGGACGTGGGATTGATGCGGCATCAGCGGGACGTGGGGGGGGACATGGAATGGATGTGGCACCGATGGAATGTGGAGAGGGACACTGAGGGGGTGTGGCACCAACGGGACATTGGGGGGGGAGGGGAGGACATCGGTGGGACGTAGGGAGGGGACACGGAATGGATGCGACACCACTGGGATGCGGATGGAGGGAATTCCCCCAGGGCAGCGTCCGCTCTGCACCTCAAACCCCACCTGCAGCCCCCCCGT
>NW_011215432.1:0-948 GCF_000146605.3 Meleagris gallopavo
CCACTCGCAGTCGCCGGGCCCGATGTTGATGTTCACCGAGCAGAAGTTGTTGTTCTCCTGGTGGCCTGCAGGGGGAGCCCACGGCGTGTCATCCCCCAAACGTGTCACCAACCCCACGTGTCACCTCAAAAACGTGTCGCCTCCATCTGGTGTCACCCCCAAAACGTGCCACCACCCCCACGTGTCACCTCAAAAACGTGTCGCCTCCATCTGGGGTCACCCCCAAAACGTGTCACCACCCCACGTGTCACCTCAAAAACGTGTCGCCTCCATCTGGTGTCACCCCCAAAACGTGTCACCCCCAAAACGTGTCACCACTCCCACGTGTCACCTCAAAAACGTGTCGCCTCCATTTGGTGTCACCCCCAAAACGTGTCACCCCCATCTGGGGTCACCCCCCAAACGTGTCACCCCCAAAATGTGTCACCTCCCCCGCGTGTCACCTCCCTCATGTGTCACCCCCAAAACGTGTCACCACCCCCACGTGTCACCTCAAAAACATGCCACCTCCATCTGGTGTCACCGCCCAAATGTGTCACCCCCAAAACGTGTCACCTCAAAAACGTGTCGCCTCCATCTGGTGTCACCCCCAAAATGTGTCACCACCCCCATGTGTCACCTCCCCATGTCACCTCCACCTAGTGTCACCTGCAAAACGTGTCACCTCCCCCATATGTCACCTCCATCTGGTGTCACCTCCATGCAGTGTCATCTCCACTGTGTGTCACCTCCATCTGGTGTCACCCCCAAAATGTGTCACCTTTCCCCTTGCCACCTCCAAAATGTGTCACCTCCACCTGGTGTCACTTCCAAAATGTGTCACCTCCCCCCTATGTCACCTCTACTGTGCGTCACCTCCACCTGTTGTCACCTCCTTCATGTGTCACCTCCTTCCCATGTCACCTCCACCTGGTGTCACCTCCCCCTGTGTCACCTCCCCCCCCATCA
>NW_011215433.1:0-1271 GCF_000146605.3 Meleagris gallopavo
CGTGCAGGAGCAGCAGCAGAACGCAGATGGGCTGCGGGAGCAGCATGGCCGGCACGGAGCTGCGGGCCCGGCGCAGGAAGGTGCGCGCACAGCGGGGCCGGGCGCGGGCGGAGCCGAGCGCGGTGTTCCGGGGCTGCGCCGTTCCGCCGCTCCGCGCCGGGAGCTCCGCCGATAACGGAGCGTCGAACCCCGCGCTCCGTTCCCCGTGGCCGCGATGCCTCCCATCCCGGTTCTATCTCCTGTCGCCCAACGAAGCGTTCCCGTCGGGGAAATGAGCGCCGTTCCGACCCCGATGGGGGGCAGGCTGAAGTGCTGAGTGCCGTCTGAGCCACGCGGGGGATGCTGTGCCTTCCAGCTCGGAAAGCAAACGGAAGAGGAGAGGCCAGCGGGGACAGGGAGGTGATCGTCCCCTTCTACTCTGCTCTTGTGAGGCCCCATGTGCAGCACTGCGTTCGGGGCTGGAGTCCCCAGTGCAAGAAAGACAGGGAACTGTTGGAGAGGGTCCAGAGGAGCCACGAAGATGATCGGGGGGCTGGTGCCCCACTCCCACTACAAAGACAGGCTGAGGGAGCTGGGCTCGTTCAGCCTGAAGAAGAGAAGCTGCGGAGTGACTTCAGTGCAGCCTGCAGTACCTAAAGGGAGCCTAAAGGCAGGAGGGGAGTCAGCTCTTGGAAAGGGTTGATAACAGCAGGACAAGGGGAAATGGTTTGAAGCTGAGGGAGGGCAGATTGAAGTTGGATGTCAGGGGGAAGTTCTGTGCTATGAGAGTGGTGAGGTGCTGGAACAGCTGCCCAGAGAGGCTGCGGATGCCCCGTCCGTCCCTGGAGGTGTTCAAGGCCAGGTTGGATGGGGCCCTGGGCAGCCTGTTATTAAATGTGGAGGTTGGTGGCCCTGCGTGTGGCAGGGGGTTGGAGCTTCGTGATCCTTGAGGTCCCTTCCAACCCAAACCATTCTGTGATTCTGTGATCCAGCTGTGCCCGCCCGAACCCAACAGCGGATCATTAAACGCAGCGCCTCAAAGCGAACCGCCGTTTCGGAGCCTGCGGTGATTCCCGTCGCATTGAAGCATCCCATTGAGGAACATCGGGTCGTTCAGATAACGCTTTGTGACACCGCGAGGTGTGAATGGCTCTCAGTGCCACGGGCTGCTGTCATTTAAATCAGCAAAGCTTTCTTCGCTCTCCCAGTCCCAGCATTTAATATCGCCTCCAGGAACGCACGGAACCATCAGAAGTGAGAGGAAGGAATCGCTACACAAAGCAACACTCAAC
>NW_011215434.1:0-787 GCF_000146605.3 Meleagris gallopavo
ATCCTTGTCCCGTCCCCAATCCCTGACCCCATCCTTGTCCCATCCCCAATCCCTGACCCCATCCTTGTCCCATCCCCAATCCCTGACCCCATCCTTGTCCCATCCCTGACCCCATCCTTGTCCCGTCCCCAATCCCTGACCCCATCCTTGTCCCATCCCCATCCCTGACCCCATCCTTGTCCCATCCCCAATCCCTGACCCCATCCTTGTCCCATCCCCATCCTTGACCCCATCCTTATCCCATCCCCATCCCTGACCCCATCCTTGTCCCATCCCCAATCCCTGACCCCATCCTTGTCCCATCCCTGACCCCAATCCCCAACCCATCCTTGTCCCATCCCCATACCTGACCCAAATCCCCGACCCCATCCCTGACCCCATCCCAATCCCTGACCCCATCCTTACCCCATCCCAATCCCTTATCCCATTTCCTTCCCGCTCCAATCCCTCCCTTCCCGGTCCCATTTCCATTTCCCCCTTACCCCAATCCTTTTCCTGTTCCTTTCCTCTCCCAATCTGTGTCTCCTCGTGTCCCCATCCCAGCCCTTATTCCTGTCCTTGTCCCACCCCACACCTCTCCCAGTCTTTTTCTGGTCCCCCCCCTTTCCCAATTCCTGGTCCACCTCCCCTCTATGCTGTCCCCACACTTTTCCTTGTCCAGTCCCACATCAACCCCTGTCCCCATCTGTCGTCCATCTGTCCTGCTCTGTCCCCACGTCTGCCTGTTTGTCCCCATCCTCTTCCAATCCTTATCCTTCCCCCTCCTGCCCCAATCCGTGTCCCCACC
>NW_011215435.1:0-515 GCF_000146605.3 Meleagris gallopavo
GGTGGATGTGGGGCGCAGTGGGGCGGATGTGGGGCAGCAGTGGGGCAGCAGTGGGGCGCTGAGGCGGCGGTTCCCCACAGGAAGATCCAGGAGGAGTCGCTGCGCACCTACCTGTTCACCTACAGCAGCGTCTACGACTCCATCAGGTGCGTCTGCCCCACACCTGCGACCCACAAGTGGGACCCACAGCCGCCCCACGGCCGCCCCGTAACTGCCCCGTAACTGCCCCATAAGTGGGACCCACAGCTGCCCCATAAGTGAGATCCCGTAACTGCCCCATAAGTGAGATCCCATAAGTGCCCCATAACTGCCCCATAAGTGAGGTCCCATAACTGCCCCATAAGTGAGACCCCGTAACTGCCCCATAAGTGAGATCCCATAACTGCCCCATAAGTGCCCCATAAGTGAGATCCCGTAACTGCCCCATAAGTGAGACCCCATAACTGCCCCATAAGTGCCCCATAAGTGAGATCCCGTAACTGCCCCATAAGTGAGATCCCATAAGTGCCCCATAA
>NW_011215436.1:0-1856 GCF_000146605.3 Meleagris gallopavo
AGAATAAATAATAAATGCAGTACTAAAATTATTTAACTTCAGGACAGCAGATTTATCAGGACATTTCTTTGCATTCAATAACAGTTCTGATCTATGATTCTGTGCACTATATTTCCAAAATCAAGTTTTATTAGACAGTATAATTAATTGCCTCCTATCTGATGGTATCTAAAACAATGTGAAACACTGAATCTATTCATGATAAAAAGATATAATAATGCTACTGTGCTGAAATTATATTCTAGCAATATAGTATAAAATACCAGTTTTAGCAATATAACAAAATTCACTCTTCTTCTCCAGGTCCTTACTGGAAGTAGCAAGAGTTATTACTTTGTCTTTTTGTACTTCATACCACAATACTAATTTGTTTTTCAATCTTTTGTCTGCTGTCATAAATTTAGAGTGCAGGCTTGTTGAGATAAGGAAAATAGTACTATTTCACTTTTTCAACATTCTGTAAAACACAAAGCATATTGTAGCTTGCATCACTGCAAAAACGCACAACTAAAATGTGAGCAACCATTAGATGAAATGACAGAAGTTATTAAATGCAGAAAAAAAGCAAAAACGCTGCTTCAGTTCCATTAATTAGCAGTTACAATTTGAAAAAGTCCAGCTAGTCTTCAGTGACTTAGTCCTTATAAGCATCTCTATCATGTTATAGAGTTGAATATAATACTCAGAGTACTTACAACAGGCATTTAGAACAAAGGAATAAGATTTCAAGGAAAAAAAGTGTTTTGCAATTTCTAAATTTTTATTGATAAAATATGTCAACCACTTGATACTTTCTGTAAAAAAATTGTTAAAAGGCTTAAATATGCTCAGATGCATTATGCCAATCATAAATTTATTTGCATCCTCACACTTCACCATTTTTAATAGCCAAGTACTCCAGTTCTCTTCAATTCTCATTCTCTCAATATTTTCTGTACTGTCACCCTAGATTCTTACTGGGATAATCCTGGTCTGATTTTCTGACTCAACTGTTCTATGTGGCTGCTATGTTCATATGGGGACAGTACGCATGTAAAAAGCATTCCCTAATTTCCATAACTCTGCAGAGAGAAAAACTGTAATAGAAAGTATT
Source organism: Meleagris gallopavo (assembly GCF_000146605.3). Classification (NCBI taxonomy): domain Eukaryota; kingdom Metazoa; phylum Chordata; class Aves; order Galliformes; family Phasianidae; genus Meleagris; species Meleagris gallopavo. The sequence goes on from NW_011215436.1 coordinate 1,094, forward strand.
CAGCTTCCACCATCTCACTCTAATTTTGGCTTGCAAGAGAATTTGACTATCAAGCAACATAATATTAATGAAAACAGACCATTTTTGATGAAATAAAGAGTTATATTGAAAAAAGAGGAAATATATATATATTTTGGAGGAGAGGGAGCGGAAGGATTATAAAGATTTATTTCAAAGTTCTCACAGTTTCAATATGTGTTCCAGGAATAAAAAAACTGATACTTTTCATTAAAATTATGATGCCTGCTCTGAAAGCCATGCCTCCTATTCTGTGACGTTCACCCACGACGTCAGGGGCAGTTGCTGTTAGTACAGCAGTAGAGGTTAAACCACCATTCCGTTCAATTTTGTTGCTCTATGACAGATGGCAGCAGAGAGGCAGTCTAACAGAATGGTGTCTGGCATGGAAGTGTATATGAAGAAAAGGGATAGAATTGAATTCCTCCTTATGGAAAAGGATGGTATGGACTGCCATTCATAGACTTTTGCTGAACATTGATGGAAACCAAACAGTGGATTTGAGCACAGTGAGGTGGTGGGTGGTTTGTTTCAGCAGTGGTGACAGTGTCTTACCTCCACTGGGGCAGATTGTTACAAGAGCATCATGCAGGCTCTTGATTGCTGGCAAAAATGGACAGGTAGTGGTGATTACTGTGTTGAAAGTGAGTGTTTCGTAGCTGAGACTTTGCACTATAAAATAGTGCTATTGTGGTCTTTGTTGTATTTTCTGTGGAGATAAATAGGAGGCATTACTTTTGCAGCA
>NW_011215437.1:0-1584 GCF_000146605.3 Meleagris gallopavo
AAAGGCAATTCACCTGTGCTGCAGGAAGGGGTGGAGCCTGGCTCCACCTCTCCTAGACCCATTTAAGAGCTGACTGCCAGTGGGGAAGGATCTCTCTCTGGAGATCCGCTCCATCAGGAGTTCATCTCGCAAGCCCAGGACAGAGAGAGTGAGTGACTTTCTCTTATTTCCCCAATATAAATTATATTAGCCAAGCTCCTGGATATATATCTATACCATCTGTATATCCATTGATTAAACACTTATGACTTAAAAAGAGTTGTATATTTCCCTTTAAATAATAATGGAACTGTGAAGTTTTTTTGGGATATGTAGTTGTTCTCTTCAAAGCACTAGGTACCCAAAAATATACTCAATCCACAGAACTGTAGCATTAACTCTAACTCCCAGTTCAGTACATGATGTTATGATGTGGAATACTGATTTTTAAAAAAAAAAAACACAAAACGTAACATTCCACATCACTACATTGTGGATAATAGGTATATGAACAATAATAAAAACACACGCATACATATACACGCACATGGAAACACTATATGCACTCTCCCAACATCAAATTCCTTTGCAGTACACATTGAACATGCCTATATTACTGCACCACTCACCAAATGGACCCAGGTCCCTGAGCAAAAACAATTCTAGGGAGAGGTTTGCCCTTTCCAGGCACTGAAAAGACCCTACCTGCTTGTCAATGGTTTATGGGCTGGTCCGGCCTGGTTCCGTGACTAGCAGAGCAGAGGAATTTCACAAAATCCATGCCTCTGGAAAAGGGAAACAGGGGATCCGAAAATAATAAAAAACAGCAGCAACAATCAGAGAAGAAACAAACTAATTTACTAAATACAGTATCGGAATGCAAGATAACACACCATAATAAAACATAATTAGAATTGAAGCTAATAAATCAAATATAATGAGAAAGAGAATGTCTGAAAGGTGGATAGGCCTCACCATAACGCTGAGGCAAGATGTGCAGTCTGGTTGAGCAGCAGGGAGAAGAGCCTGATGAAGAAGAGCACATCAGGTGAACTTGCCAGGGGTTATATCTCCTCTCTGACCGCAAAGCCCCCTGGGGTATGCAGTTCTTCTCTTCTGGACAGATACCTGGGACTGAAGCATTAACACCTTAACTCCCAGTGCACTACATGATGTTATGATGTGGAATACTGATAACCAAAAATCATAAAACCATGACGTTCCACCTCTTATTCTGCATCACGCTTAATATATACAAACAATAATTACCAAACATTAAACACACACACAAACCTATGTATACACACGGAATTACTGACTGCACTCCCCCATCATCAAATTTCCTTGTGGTACACATTGAACATCCCTGTTTCTCTGCATCACCCACCAAGTGGACCCAGGTCCCTGGGCAAAAACAGTTCCACCAAAAGGTTTTGCTCTTCCCAGAAGCTGGAAGGACCCAAACTGCTTTTCCCAACGTGCTCTTTACATGTACTACAGGGACCTTATCTCCCTGTACAGTACGTAGGGAGCTAGCAAGACCATCGCGACTGATCCATCCTCTAGTATTGACCAACCAGGTGGCTTCTGCCAAATGCTTCTCCC
>NW_011215438.1:0-1697 GCF_000146605.3 Meleagris gallopavo
AGCCAACCATAAGGATTGTTCATGTAAACAAACATGCAAGTTTCTGCCTGTTTTTCCTTATAGATGGATTTGCCTACACTGTCACATTCTTATTCTGTTGAGCATTTTTGGAACAGGTTTGTTCAGAAATTAGATGAGTTACATACTATTTGTTATCTTCAACCCTTTTGAAGAAATGTATTTCATTAGTATGAACTCTTTAATACAACTTGTTTCTCAGTAATGGTTATAAAGATGCTAATGTGTTCTGGGTAGCACAGAGACTGCTATCCAGAGAGAATGATCACAGAAACAAAAAGCATGAAAGCCTTGATGCCTGAAAACGATAGGAGAGAATAGTTTCATTTGAAGTCTTAAAAGGGAGATGACTGTGTATTCAAAGCAGTATACCCCTAAGGAGAGGAAGATTAAAATAAAATCAAAAACAAAACAAAACAACATTCTTTTTCTTAATATAAACTTTTATTCAGTTAAAAAAGCAGCAAAGGGACAAGATCCTGGAGGAATGCAATCAGGAGCACTGAAGAGATAGAAGACATCACACCAGCAAGGCATCAAAGCCTTAAACAATCTGAGCTGGGGCCTGATAACTGACACCACATTTAAGGAAAAACTGTGTGCCATGTATGGTGCCAGCTGACTGAATTCATAAATTCCAACAGTTATGTGCAAGGGAAAATTGTGCAAGTCTCCTGTTTCAAGCTGATACAACACAGAGGATCTTTATGCTGTTTCTTTCTATTTTCAAATGAAACAGGTCAGATTCTTCCATGCATTTTATTCATTTCTTCAGTCCGTCTGATATAAATCCAGGTCGTTAAATAAATATTTCAAATGCTGGCAACGATGTAATCAGACACAATATTCAACAGCCAAACAAGTACCAGTAAAAAACAACAGGCAGAACGGAATTTCTTTAGTATAATTTCATAATACTCTAATTATAATCTAAAGACAATCTGAGCTCCTTATTAGATGACAATCCAGCAAAAGCCTCAATGGGGACAGTCTTCCAACCACTAAATGTGGCTTGCAGTGTTATTTTCTAAATATATAGCTGTATATTACAACACCAAGTTGGAAGGGAGTGTTGATCTGCCAGAACAGAGAAAGGCATTACAAAGGGACCTAGAGAGACTGTATCGATGGGCCAAGGTTATCTGTATCAGTTTCAATAGGGCCAAATGTTGGGTCCCGCGTTTTCGTCACAACAACACCAGGCAACACTACATGTTTGGGGAAGAATGGCTGGAAAGCTGCCTGATGGAAAGGGACCCTTGTGTACTGATGGACAGTCAACTGAATATGAGCCAGCAGTGTGCCTAGGTGGCCAAGAAGGCCAATGGCATCCTGGCTTGTATCAGAAATGGTGAGCAGTAATGAGCAGGACTAGGGAAGTCATCCTGTCCCTGTACTCTGCACTGGTGAGGCCTCATCTTGAGTACTGTGTTCAGTTTGGGCACCTCAAAACAGAAAGGAGATTGAGGTCTTTTCCAACCTGAGCAATTCTACTATTCTATGATTCTATAATTCTATATTTCATCTTATTAAAGCAATTGTTTTTCTGTTTTGTTTTGTTTTCTTTTCTTTTGTTTGCCCCTAGTTAGTCTGTGGAAACACTGTGTCCATTCTGTTTTCTTCATTCATCCATCTAATTTCTTTCATGCAAACACATTTAGTAGTATATTATATTTCAT
>NW_011215439.1:0-578 GCF_000146605.3 Meleagris gallopavo
CATATCCCCCTCCCAGTCCCTCCCAGTCCCTCCCAGTCACACCCAGTCCCTCCCAGTCCCCCATATCCCCCTCCCAGTACTTCCCAGTCCCTCTCCATCCCCCATCACCCTCTCCCAGCTCCCTCCCAGTTCCTCCCAGTCGCCCATATCCCCCTCCCAGTCCCTCCCAGTTCCCTTTCACTGCCCCATCACCCCCTCCCAATCCATCCCAGTCCCTCCCAGTTCCCTCCCAGTCCCTCCCAATCCCCCATCACTCCCTCCCAGACCCTCCCAGTTCCCTCCAAGTCCCTCCCAGTCCATCCCAGTCGCCCATATCTCCCTCCCAGTCCCTCCCAGTCCCTCCCAGTCCATCCCAGTTCCCTCTCATTGCCCCATATCCCCCTCCCAGTCCCCCCCAGTTTCCTCCAAGTCCCTCCCAGTCCCTCCCAGTCGCCCATATCCCCCTCCCAGTCCCTCCCAGTTCCTTCTCACTGCCCCATCACTCCCTCCAGTCCCTCCCAGTTCCCTCCTCGTCCCTCCCAGTCCCTCCCAGTCCATCCCAGTTCCCTCTCACTGCCCCATATCCCCCTCCCAGTCCC
>NW_011215440.1:0-545 GCF_000146605.3 Meleagris gallopavo
ACAAGCCAACGGGACCCAAACAAGCCAACGGGACCCTAATGGGAACCAAAGGACCCAAAGAGACCCCAATGAGACCCCAGCGAGACCCCAGCGAGACCCCAGTGACCCAACAGCACCCAAACAACCCGACGGGACCCCAATGGGAACCAAAGGACCCAATGAGACCCCAATGAGACCCCAACGAGACCCCAACGAGACCCCAGCGAGACCCCAGCGAGACCCCAGCGAGACCCCAGTGACCCAACAGGACCCAAACAACCCAACGGGACCCCAATGGGAACCAAAGGACCCAGTGAGACCCCAATGAGACCCCAGTGAGACCCCAGTGACCCAACAGGACCCCAGTGACCCAACAGGACCCCAATGGGAACCAAAGGACCCAATGAGACCCCAACGAGACCCCAGTGTCCTAACGGGACCCCAATGGGAACCAAAGGACCCAATGAGACCCCAACGAGACCCCAACAAGACCCCAGTGTCCTAACGGGACCCCAATGGGAACCAAAGGACCCAATGAGACCCCAACGAGACCCCAATGTCCTAAC
>NW_011215441.1:0-669 GCF_000146605.3 Meleagris gallopavo
CCGCCCCCTCTACGTCATCCCGTTCAGCATGGGTCCCCCCACGTCCCCCCTGGCCAAACTGGGGGTTCAGCTGACCGACTCCCCCTACGTGGTTCTGTCCATGCGCATCATGACCCGCGTGGGCCCCGCCGTCCTGCAGCGCCTCGACGACGACTTCGTCCGCTGCCTTCACTCCGTGGGGAGGCCTCTGCCCCTCACCGGTGAGATGTGGGGCTGGGGAGGGAATGGGGACCCGAAGTGGACCCGAGAAATGACCCCCAGCGCGTTCCTTCACAACCATAGAGATGGCCCCAAAAACCATAGAGATGGCCCCAAAGGTGTCCTTGGAGGACCATAGAGATGGCCCCAAAAATCATAGAGATGATCCTAAAGTGTTCCTGAAGAACCATAGAGATGGCCCCAAAGATGTTCTGGGAGGACCGTAGAGATGGCCCCAAAAATCATAGAGATGATCCTAAAGTGTTCCTGAAGAACCATAGAGATGGCCCCAAAGATGTTCTGGGAGGACCATAGAGATGGCCCCAAAGATCATAGAGATGACCATAAAGTGTTCCTGAAGAACCATAGAGATGGCCCCAAAGGTGTCCTTGGAGGACCATAGAGATGACCCCAAAAATCATAGAGATGATCCTAAAGTGTTCCTGAAGAACCATAGAGATGGCCCCAAAG
>NW_011215442.1:0-702 GCF_000146605.3 Meleagris gallopavo
GGCTCTATGGGGCGCTATGGGGCACTATAGTGCACTATGGGGCTCAATGGGGCTCTATGGGGCACTATGGGGCTCTATGGGGCGCTATGGGGCATTACGGAGCCCTATGGTGCACTACAGGGCACTTTGGGGTTCTATGGGGCGCTATGGGGCACTATAGTGCACTATGGGGCACTATGGGGCTCAATGGGGCGCTATGGGGCATTACGGAGCCCTATGGTGCACTACAGGGCACTTTGGGGCTCTATGGGGCGCTATGGGGCACTATAGTGCACTATGGGGCTCAATGGGGCTCTGTGGGGCACTATGGGGCTCTATGGGGCGCTATGGGGCATTACGGAGCCCTATGGTGCACTACAGGGCACTTTGGGGCTCTATGGGGCGCTATGGGGCACTATAGTGCACAATGGGGCTCTATGGGGCACTATGGGGCGCTATGAGGCATTATGGAGCCCTATAGTGCACTACAGGGCACTTTGGGGCTCTATGGGGCGCTATGGGGCACTATAGTGCACTATGGGGCTCTATGGGGCTCTATGGGGCACTATGGGGCACTATGGGGCTCTATGGGGCGCTATGGGGCATTACGGAGCTCTATGGTGCACTACAGGGCACTTTGGGGCTCTATGGGGCGCTATGGGGCACTATGGGGCTCAATGGGGCTCTATGGGGCACTATGGGGCTCTATGGGGCGCTATGGGG
>NW_011215443.1:0-448 GCF_000146605.3 Meleagris gallopavo
TAGAGCACCCTACAGAGCACCCTATGGAGCACCCTACAAAGCACCCTACAGAGCACCCTATAGAGCACCCTACAAAGCACCCTATAGAGCACCCTATAGAGCACCCTACAGAGCACCCTATGGAGCACCCTACAAAGCACCCTATAGAGCACCCTATAGAGCACCCTACAAAGCACCCTACAAAGCGCCCCACACCCCACAGCACCACTTCCTCTCCACTGCTCTGCTGCAATTCCTGTTTCCCCGGCCCCACAGCGCTGCACCCCGACCCCATACAGCGCTGCACTCTGACCCCATAGCGCCCGACCCCATAGGGCCCTGCTGCCCCCCGCCCCACACGCGGATCTCGGCCCCACATCCCCTTTCGGGATCCCGTTCCGGGCCGGAAGCCGCGCAGTGTGGGGAAGTGTGGGGCGCCTATGGGGAAGTGATGCCCCCTCCCCCCCAC
>NW_011215444.1:0-749 GCF_000146605.3 Meleagris gallopavo
CAACCCTAAACGTAACCCTACCCTAACCCTACCCTAACCCTAACCCTAACCCTAACGCTAACCCTAAACGTAACCCTACCCTAACCCTACCCTAACCCTAACCCTAACCCTAACCCTTACCCTAACCCTAACACTAATCCTAACCCTAAACTTAACCCTAACCCCTAACCCTAACCTAACCCTAACACTAATCCTAACCCTTACCCTAAAACAAATATTACATTTTCTCACCAAAAATACCAGTTGTCTCCCCAGCAATATGGCAGTATTTCCCAGAAATACCAGTTTTCTCTTCCAGAACACAAACCTAACGGTAACCCTAACCCTACCCTAACCCTACCCTAACCCTACTCTAACCCTAACCTTATCCCTAACCCTAACCCTAACCCTAACCCGTACACTAATCCTCCCCTAACCCTAAACCTAACCGTACCCTAACCCTTACCCTAACACTAACCCTAACCCTAACCCTAACCCTAATCCTAACCCTACCCTAACCCTTATCCTAACCGTAACCCTAACCCAAATATAACATTTTTTCACCAAAAATACCAGTTGTCTCCCCAACAATATGGCAATATCTCCCAGAAATACCAGTTTTCTCACCCAAAACACAACCCTAACCCTAACCCTACCCTAACCCTAAACCTAACACTAACCCTAACCCTAACCCTAACCCAAACCCTTACCCTAACCGTAACCCTAAACCTAACCCTACCCTAACCCTTACCCTAACCCTAACCTAACCC
>NW_011215445.1:0-3026 GCF_000146605.3 Meleagris gallopavo
TGTTTTTTTGTTTGTTTGTTTTTTTAAGCATTATTTTGATTTGTCCTTTCTCTTGCTTGTTTAAATTTGAACGGAATAAATCTGTCTTTTTATTTTCCTTTTTACTCTTGTTTGCTCTTTTAAAAGGATGAAGTCCATCACAGGGGTTGATAAAAGAGTGCCATGAAAATGCCTGCTGCTGCGCTCATTCAGCTGATGAATAAATTATAAACACATTACAATGCTATTTCAGCTGTGATTCCAGGGCTCAGAGGCATGATGGTGGTGATCTTATGCCTGTCAGACTGTGGTTTGTATTTCCAAACAGTTTGTGTAACCCACTGTTCAGGTCTTCTTACACCTCCTATTCTGGGCTCGGTGCACTTTGAGCCTGTGGGTCCTGTTGGCTGCAGGAACAGTCCTTTAGCTGAGGTGGCACATGCCATGGTCCATAGTGGTTCCTGATCTGATTTCTGTTTCCATCTGAGAGATGTGTGTGACTTTATTGATGGTAATGTACCTGAGATGTCCATGCAATCTAGTTTATATGCTGAAGACTGGTGGTATAGTTTATTTGGGGAAGGATGACTTTTTTTCAGAATGCGTAACTACTGGGCTGGACCTTCTAACTACCCCTATCCTCGGGCAGGGCAAGTGCTGGGAGAGGAGTGACAGGGGCCAGAGCCCATGGGGCAGCTGTATGCATCAGACCCTGTGTTCATCTTCAGAACAGCAGCAGTCTCCTGCCTGTGACAGGGCATGGCAATACACCCTAATAACCCAGAAATGCTGGTGACCTCTGTTTTTCTTTGAAGATACCATGGCTTCTGCTTGGGCATTCACACTTTGCTGAATGGAGAGTTTAGAGAAGATGGCAGCAGGAGGTTAGAGAGGTGGGTGTGGAGGTACGAAAGAGACATGAGAAGGCCAGATTGGATGGGCTATGGGAAGCCTGATTTGGTGGGGGACAACCCTCTTCTCAGCAGGGAGTTGCAGCTGGATGATCTTTTAAGTTTCTTCCAACCTAAGCCATTCTGTGGTTCCACAATTCTCTGATAATACATACATCAGAGATAAATGTTCCTTTGACATCTCATCAGAGCATCCTGAAACAATGCAAAAAGCAATCAAGCAAGAGAAGAAAGCTCTTCTGGGACTCACATTGCTTCTGGAGCTGAAGATGGACAGCTCAGGTCCTGCCCAGGACCTTTTGACTTTTCCACAATCTTTCTCACAACAATCATGAACGGTTTCAGAAGGAAGAAATAAAACTGCAGTGTAACCATTGAGCTCCAGAAACAAGTGAAAGGCTTGGGTGGCTTTGGGTGAGAAGGTCCAGAGACGAGACACAAGATTTTCCCTTTGAGCCTCCACCTCCAGCTTCCTAAAATAAGATGTTCCTCTAAAAATCGATTGCAGGGCTTGTGTGACAGATACAGTATCTCACTCATCCATGCATATGAGCAGGCTCTAAGCTCTGGAAAACACAATAGTGCATGTGAAGCCCTGCTCAGAAGCAATGGGCTGGATAAACGGGAAGAACTGCTGCAGCAGCCCTGCACTCTGCTCTGTGTGTCCACACATGGCTAAGAGGAGGCTGAATGTTCCTGCTGGAGCCTGAATCACCCTGCAGGTAATTTATGCAAATTTCATAGACAGGCAAACAAATCTGGAGAAGCTTCACCACCTGACCTGAACATAATGAATGGTTCGGTCATCTTCATGCCAGGGACTTCAGTCCTTTGGAAATTTGCAAAGAGCTTCTAAGAGGTCTAAAAAATCAACTAGAGTATGACTGGTCTGATCTTAAGACCTAAATCCTCCAGCTTTGTACAGATGGCAGAGCAGTGCTCACAAACCTTTCTGAAGAGACCATGCAGGGACATGAGCCTCAAATGCCAGCTTGCAAGGTCAGGGGCTGAAGTCCTGTCCCTTGTCCCCACCAGCTTCCATACACCTCATATTCCCTCCAGCCACTCCTTGTTGGTCCCCCTTTCTCCACCAGCCCCTTGGTCTCTTGCAGACCTTGAGCACACCCTGGTTATGTCACTGTCCTACTACAGCTACTCCTCGGGTCAGATAAATCTTCTTCAGACTTGTTTTCTAGCCAGGTTGTTTCCATACATTGTCCTTGTGATATTCTATCCTGCAGGAAACTCTTTGGTTGCACAACTGAGACCTCTCAGTTCATGGTGGATTTGCTCATCCCATGTCCATAACCCACCTAGGATATCTCAGCATCCTCCAGGTCCTCTGCAGGAGGAGTCCTTCCCCTTCTCTGAACACCGGTTGTGTGCTCAAAGTCTGGCAGAGCACAGAGGGAGCTGGCACTGAGCTGCATGCTTGCACCAGGTGCTCACCAGGGCTGGTCCCCTCTGCAGAAGCACTTTCCTGTTGAAGGTGGGGGGAAGGCTCTGATGCTGCTGCAACTATCAGCTGGAGGATTTTATTTCATTTGGGTTTGTTATACCTTTACAACCCCAACTTTTGCATTGGACTCTCATTTCTGCAGCCTAATTGGTGTAAGACAAAATTTCCTTGTTCTTTTCTCCAGTAGAGGCTGGGATTAAGTTAGGTTGGCTGATGCATTTCCCAGTGCTGCAGGAGGCATTCAGCTGGGTGAGCTGACTGCAGCCCAGTTCTGGCTGGTTCTTGCTGCCCTTATCTCCAGGACCATCAAGGGACCTTTCTTTGCTCTTGCCCTAGGGAAAATAAAACACCTCTGAATGTACTTGCTGGCTGGTGGGAAGGATCACAGAATCACAGAATCACAAATCATAGGTGGTAGAAGGGACCTCCAGAGATCATTGAGTCCAACCCCCCTGCCAAAGCAGGTTCCCTACACCAGGTCGCATAGGTAGGCGTCCAGGTGAGACTTGAATATCTCCAGAGAAGGAGATTCCACACCCCCCCTGGGCAGCCTGTTCCAGTGCTCCGTCACCCTCACCATAAAGAAGTTCTTGCACACATTTCTGTGGAACTTCCTATGCTGCAGTTTCTGTCCGTTTCCCCTTGTCCTGTCTCCCCACACTGCTGAAAAGAGTCTG
>NW_011215446.1:0-1134 GCF_000146605.3 Meleagris gallopavo
AAAAGTTGACTCAATGGAAGCCAGGCTAAGACCTCAATGAGTGCAGAAAAGGGAGTATCACATCTATTTAGAAAAAAAACATGGGAACTACCAACCAGTGCCTGGTAGGATTACAGAACAGATGACACTAGAAGCTATGTTGAAGCATTTGGAAGAAAAGGAATTTATTAGAGACAACCATTATAAGTTCACCAAGGGCAAATAAATCATGCGTGACTAATCTAGTGACCTATTACAATGGAGTAACTGTATCAGTAGACAAGGGAAGAACAATTGATATCTGAAGTTTTGTAAGGTCCTTGTGGTTCCACACAACAATCTTTCCAGATGGATTGCACCCTAGAATGCTAAGAGAGTTGGCAGATGTAGTTGCCAAGCCACTCTCCATGATCCTTTAACAGTCCTGGCTTCCTGGGGATGTCCCAGTGGACTGGAGGCTGACATCCATGTTCAAAAAGGGTCAGAAAGGTGATCCCAGCAGCTACAGACCTATCAGTCTCATATCAATGTCAAGGATGGTTGTGGAACAGATAACCTTGAGAGCCTTCACTGATCAATTAAATGTCAACCAAGGCCCGGTCAGCAGGGGTTAATAAATCCTGCTTGATACACTTGGTATCATTCTATGACAAGGTGACCCGCTTAGTGGATGAGAGTCAGGCTGTCGATGTGCTCTACCTGGACTTCAGTAAAGCCTTTGACACCGTCACCCACAACATCCTCGTGGAAAAGCTGGCTGCTTGTGGTTTGAATGAGCATACACTCCACTGGCTAGATGGCCGGGCCCAAAGAGTTGTGGTCAATGGAATTAAATCTGGTTGGTGGCCAGTCATGAGTGGTGTCCTCCAAGTCTTGGTGCTGGGGCTGCTTCTAATCAACATCTTTATTAATGATCTTGATGAGGGAATTGAGTGCACCTTCAGTATTTGCAGATGACCAAATTGGGAGGGAGTGTTGATCTGCCAGAGGGGAGAAGGGCACTACAGAGGGACCTGGACAGGCTGGATTGATGGGCTAAGGTTAATGGCATGAGTTTCAACAGGGCCGAGTGTCGGGTCCTGCATTTCGGACACAAGACCAGACAATCTTACAGGCTTGGGGAAGAGTGGCTGGAAAGCTGCCTGATGGAAAGGG
>NW_011215447.1:0-724 GCF_000146605.3 Meleagris gallopavo
ACATCTCTGAGTTCCATATCCTACAGCCCCACATCTTGGAGTCCCACATCCTGCAGCCCATTTGTTCTGCAGCCCCACATCTTGGAGTCCCACATCCTGCAGCCCATTTGTTCTGCAGCCCCACATCTCTGGGGTTCCCACCCCGCAGCCCCACATCTCTGAGTTCCATATCCTACAGCCCCACATCTTGGAGTCCCACATCCTGCAGCCCATTTGTTCTGCAGCCCCACATCACTGAGTTCCATACCCTACAGCCCCACATCTTGGGAGTCCCACATCCTGCAGCCCATTTGTTCTGCAGCCCCACATCTCTGGGGTTCCCACCCCGCAGCCCCACATCACTGAGTTCCATACCCTACAGCCCCACATCTTGGAGTCCCACACCCTGCAGCCCCACATCTCCAGGTTTCCCACCCTGCAGCCCCACATCTCTGGGTTCTACACCTTGGAGCTCCGTATCTCTGAGTTCCACACCCTGCAGCCCCACATCTCCATTGGGGTGAAGGCACACTGAGCCCTGGCGCGTGTTCAGCTGACATTTATTATTTACTTCCCTCGAGCTCTTTGTTTCGTACCCAAACCCACACGTTCCCACAGCTGTATATATATATATATCTATATATTTATATATGTATAGGCACATACAGCCTCCTGCTGCTTTCCCAACCCAACGCTTCTGCTCCATGCGCCGGGGGGGCGGGAAGGAAAAGAAAAACCAGGGGGA
>NW_011215447.1:1966-4125 GCF_000146605.3 Meleagris gallopavo
CCATCTCCAGTCTCACTGGCCAGGAGCATCTCCTCCTTCAGCACACCCTCCTTGTGAGCCGTGTACTCACACCTCACACTGTAGCCTGGATACGAGGAAATAAAACCACAGAGATGTGGCACGGGGGGAGGTGGTCAGCGGGCACAGTGGGGGGGGGGGGGAATGTCAGAGGTGTTCTCCAGCCCCAACGTCTGCTGGGGTCACCCCGCGCCCATGGACGGGCAGGGATGGGGCTGGGCTGCTGCAGCAGAGCCCTTGCGCTCACGGGACGCACACAGAGCAGTGGTGGGGATGGGGTCTTTACCTTCAGGCACCGCAGTGACACCGAGGACTTTGAGGTTGGGGTTGGGGAGTGGCAGAGCACACACGTCCCTCCCCAGCCGCTGCGACGGGGGCAGCAGGAAGGTGATCTCATACTTGTGCAGGATCTTCAGGAAGCCCACCTGGAGGGGCACAGCGGCTCTTGGGACCGAATCCCCACCCCACGGCCCCTCCCGTGGTGTAAGGAGCCCCGAGAGCCATCAGCCTCGGGTGTAAGGACCCACTGGGGGCACCTCCAGCAGCCACGCGCCGACCCCAAAGCCACCGGTACAGAACCCCGTGGGGACAGAAGGGGACATTCCTCGGCCTGGGCGATGTGAGGACACCAACCCTGTGGATAATGTGAGCGCACCGAGCTGTGCCACCAGGACCCGGGCACCGCGTGTAGGGCACACACAGCACCCACAGCACCCACATCCACCGCCGAGTGACCCACAGCAATTGCAGGGCAACAGCCCCAAGGGGGATTTCGCATCACTCTGCTTCCTGTGACACCGGGGCACCTCGGAGCCCTTTGTTTCTTGAGGAAAGGGGACGGGGCCCCATGGTGCAGCCTTGGCGACACCCAGCCCCCCGTCCCCCCCCCGCCAGGACCCCGCAGCGCAGCACTGCTCCCCACAGCCCTGCCAGGACCTTGACGAGGACGTGGCCGTCCCTCTCCTGCGTCACCATCACGGCCGAGTCTCTCAGCTTCTCATCGAAGTGGACGTGGCCGGGGTTCCCCTCGCCGGGTTGGCTGGGGGCGAAGCGCACGGCGCCCGCCTTCGCCTTGCTGCCTGCGTGGGGACGGGAAAACGGCTCCTCCAGCAGCGCCCCAACGTGCCAACCACCCCCACGGGCACGAATGGCACACGGGGGACCCCTCTCCAGGCTCTGCTCGGGGAAGGACCAAAGCAAGCGGCCCCAAAGTGCAAAGCGAGCAGAACACCGCACAAAACCTCAGCTCCCGCGGGTGCCGAGGGGACGCAGCCGTGCCCAAATCCCCCACCGTGCCCAGGAGGGACGGAGCCCCCCGCAGCAAAGCCCCCTCCGTGGCGTGGCCGCGCGCCCATCTGGCAGCAGGCAGTGAGCAGATTGCCTCCCGCTTAAAGAAAAGGCTCTTTGTGCTGCAGACGCAGATTTAATAACTCGGCATTGTCGGGGCTGGCAGGGAGTGCTGAGCCCTACGGGGGCAGAGGGGGATCGGGGAGGGGATGAGGACCCCGATGCGGCCCCCCCAGCACACAGCTGGTCCCAATGTAACATAACACGCAGGGGGCACGGAGCGTGGCACGAGGGCTGCCGATGTGGCCAAGGCGCCAGCGTGTCCGTGGGGATGTGCCCACGGGGAGCCATCGGGGAAGCGCCACCCAGCGCCAGGTTTGTCCCCACAGCCCCAAAAGCATCAGGAAAGGCCCAAATACCCAACGGGGGCACGACCAGAACTGTGGGGCAGGGCTGGCTGGGGTCGTGCCAGCATTGATGGGATGGGGGTGCAATGGAACCACGTGCCCTGAGCGCACCAAGCTGCAGCGCCAACTGCACCCCCTGCTCCAGGGGCAGGGCAGAGCCACTCGGGGCTGTTCTGTTCTGTTCCACCCAGGGCTCAGGGACTGCCAGGAGCCCCACCAGCCCCGGGTGCCAACGGGGCAGTGCCACACTCCCACGCCCCATGAGCACCGCACAGCGGGCGCTGCCACTTCGCATCCAGAGCCACTGTGCAGCCCAGCACTGAGTGCCACCCTCCGGCACAGCGTCCCCAAGCGAGGGGCTGCCCCAGCACGGGGGGGTCTGCCCCCACCAAGGGGTTTTGGGGGACAGAGACCCCCAGAGGGGACAAAAGCCCACCTCCATGGAGC
>NW_011215447.1:5452-5613 GCF_000146605.3 Meleagris gallopavo
GGGAATCGATACCGAAATAGCGGGCTGGGAGCGGGCCGGGCTGGGCGCTGCGAGGAGGAACGGCACGAACAGCGAAGCCCCCACGGGCCGCCAGCAGCACCTTTTGGCCCCGCTGCGCTCAGGCAGCTGCACCCCTGGGAGCGGCTCCCTCCCGCAGCGCA
>NW_011215447.1:5801-9963 GCF_000146605.3 Meleagris gallopavo
GGCCCCGGCCCTGAGCGCTGCAGGGAGGCCGCGGGGCTGCGAAAGCGCGCGGCGATGTGCGGAACGCCTCCGAGCTTCGCCCCGAGCCCCCGCTGCCCCACATCGACACAAGGCGGGATGAAGGTTGTTTACCCCACAGGGCCGCGTGTTCCACTGCCAGAGCCGGGCACGCGGGCTGGGATTTCCTCGGAGATTATAAACGACAGCTCGGGGAGGGGATTACGGAGCGGCCCTGCAGGGCGCCGTGCCGCCTCTGTGCTCCTCACGGGGGGGCTGACAGAGAGCTGACGGGGGCGGCCGGGAGGCGCTGAACGCGCAGCTCCACGTCAGGATGGAGGGTGACAAAGCCGGGCCGTGCTCACTGCTGCTGGTGCCGGGCTTGCTGCAGGCAGCGGCTCAGGTCGTCGATCCTCATGTCCTTGAGGCGCAGCAGCTGCTCCAGCCTTCGCACCTTCATCTGTAGGATCTGAGTGGGGCGCAGCCCTCAGCTGGGCCCGCACTGAGCCCCGGCTGTGCGCCCTCTCCCGCAGGAGAAGCCCCCGACCCGCAGGCAGCCATCAGGTTTGGGGCCTCGATTCCTGCTCCCACACCCAGCGGGGCGTCCCCAGAACGCGGCTTGCCTGGAAGGATGGGAATCGGGAGCAGCTGGGGACCAGGGATTCACACAAGTGATGTGGGCACGTGTCAGGGATCCAGGGCACGGCCGGGAGGAAGGGATTGAAAGGGAAAGCTGCTCTCCCAGCCGGGAGCAAGACACGGGCCATCTGGACACCAGCGAGGCCACCTCCAGCCTGGCACGTGCCCAGGGCTGCCACCAGAAGGGCGACCTGGGAGGCTGACGGCACTGAGCGAACATCGCTGTGGGTGCCCAGCATTGCTGTGGGGGTGGTGGGAGGCACAGGGAGCTGCCACGGGGCTCACCTGGACCGTCTCCTGCGCCAGGAGCAGCGCCTGCTCCCTCTCTGCCAGCTGCAGGCGGATGGCAGCGGTGTCACCCCCTGCAGCAGGGGCACAGTGCTGGCGGCTCTCGTTCCCCCTGGGCAGGAAACAAAACACCGGGACGGTGACCAACCCCTCGTGCAGCGTGATGGTGGCCCACGGAGCAACCCCTTGTGCAGCTCCTGGGCACACCCAGCTCCTCTGCATCCCCGTGCCAGGGGCTGTCCCTCTGCAGAGACTCCCAGGAACGGCACAGCAGCACCAGCAGCACTCACCCAACCGCCGTGGGGGTCTCCTGCGTGCAGCCCCCTCCTGTGCTCCTCGCCTTCGAGCAGCCTGTCAAGCACAGCAGTTACAATAGAACAGTTTGGAAGAGACCTCCCAACATCTCAGAGTCCCCGAGCACTTCAGGGGTGGCCAAAAGTTACGGAGGGCGTTGTCCAAATGCTCTGTCTGTGCACCATGGCGGACCTGGGGCACCAATCACCTCTCTGGGAAGCCAGTCCAACCACTGGACCACAATGAATACGTTTTCCTAATGTCCCATGTGAAGCTCCTGGATGCAGCTTTATGTCATCGCCTCACACTATCATCAGCTCCCACACATCAGCACCTCCCTCCATTAGCACAACTTACATCTCCCTCAATTAGCACCCGCCCCACCCCAGTAGCTCTGCCCCACGGCAGCCCCAGGCTCTGATAGCAGCACTCGCTGGGCAGGAGAGCTGCCCCAGCACAAGCCAGGGCTTGCAGCACTCCTCCCAGGGGTACAGCAGGGAGACAGTTTGGGTTGTGAGCATCCCAAGGTGCCACGTACCGGCCTTGCCTGTCTCCAGGTAGCTGATCTCCTGTGCTGCCTGCAGGCCCAGCTCCTGCAGAGAGGAGAACCCACATCGTACCTGGCTCCTCACTCCCCGGGTGAACCTGCAAGCAGCCCCTATGCAAGGAGGCAGCCCTGATGCTGGAGAAGGGAGAACAGGGGAGCGCAGCCCTCCTGGAGCAGAGTGGGGTGCCAGTGGGGTGTGGGAGGTTTGTTCCCACGGCAGTGGCTCAGAGCAGGAGGTTCCCAGAGCAGCACGGTGTTGATTACCGCCTGGAGGCAGGGCTGGGATCAATCTGCCTGAATTCCTGCACGGCCACAGCCCTCCCCGTGGTGAATTCCTGCTCTGACCCCAGCCTGCTCCAAGCTTGCACGGTCAGTGTCCTCATCTCACACTGCAGGGACCAGGACCCTCTTGGGCTGAAGATTTGGCTGGGGCAGGGGAAGAAGCTGTCCTGGAGCTGTGCGTCCAACCAGCTTTTCTGCTCCCCTTGAGGAGAATCACAGCGAGGAAGATGATGGAGTCAGCACCCCTTTGCCCTCCCCCACCCCAGCTAATGGCAGCGCCTCCAGGCCTGCCCAGGCCAATTCATGGCTGCAGAGTGAACGGGGACGTGATAGTTCCCATAGCAACGCTCGGCTGCCATCTGCAGCACTGAGTCGTGCCAGCCCCGCTCCCCACAGGATCCTGCTCCAGCTCTGCCCTGCTGACCTGACCCGGGCCAGGCACTGCCTTGACCTGCTTCTGCTTCTCCTCGATCTTCTGCCGCAGCAGCAGCAGCACCTGCTCTACCACGCCTGGCCGGCACTGCACGATCTGCCGGATCACCTCATTGGGGACGGAGAAGTTCAGCTTGCTCAAAACCTTCCTAGAAAATAACCCAGATCTGCATCCCAGAGGGCACAAAGGCAGGGTTCCTGCTGCCCATCGCCTGCTGCTGCCCAGCTCCGCTCCGACAGTGCTGTCCATCCCGGTACCTGTTGAGGTGGCCCCAGTTGGCCAACTTCTGCGGCGTGGAGCTGGCGGGCACGAAGCTGTGCAGCTGCACCATGGCAGGGAAGAAGAACTTCACCACCTCGGCCACCATCACTGGGGAGGAGAGGAGAAGCCGCTGGGGCACCAGGACTTGCGACACTCAAGGGCTGGCCCTGCACCCACAGCCCAGGCTTCCCCCAGGGCCCAGGCTTCACTCCAAGGCCACAGCCTGGCCCCAAACCTGGACTCCTCCTGAAGCCCAGCCCTGACCCCCACGCCTGGGCTTGACCCCAAGGCCTGGACTCCCCCAAAGCCCAGCTCTGGGCCCAACTCTGAGGCCTGGACTCCCTTTGAAGCCCAGCATTACCCCCAAGGCTTGCTCCTGAGGCCTGGGCCTACCTTGAATCCTGAGCCTAGCAATGAGGCCTGGATTCCCCAAGGCCCAGCCCTGACCCCCAGGCCTGCACTCCCCCTGAGGCCTGGGCCTGACCCCAGGGCCTGGACACCCACCAAACTCCAGTCCTGGGCTGACTCCAAGGCCTGGTCCCTCCAAGAGGCTGGGATTCCTCCTGAGGCCCAGCACTACCCCCAAGATTACCCTGAGGCCTGGACCTGGCTCAAACCACAAGCCTGGCAATGAGGCTGGGCCTGACCCCGAGGCCTGGACTCCCCAGGGCCCAGCCCTGACCCTGGGACCCAGACTGTCCTTTAGGACTGGGCTCCTCCTGAGGCCTGGACACCCCTTGAAGCCCAACCCTGACCCCCAGGCCTAGGCCTGACCCTGAGGCCTGCACTCCTCCTGAGGCCTTGGCCTGACCCCGACTCCAAGGCCTGGGCTCCTCCTTAGGCCTCGTTCTGACAACAAGGCCTGGACCCCCCCCCGAGGCCCAGCCCTGCCCCGGAGGCCCACGCCTCCCCCCAGCCCCGCACACCCCCATCGCTGAAGTCCCGGGCGATGTTCCTGCGCGGCCGGGACAGCGGCACAGCGTCCACCCAGCGGTACAGCGCCCGCAGGCTGCTCTCACTGGCCGTAGCGGCCACACCGCCGCCTGCAGCAGCGGCCATGGCGCCCACCCCTCTACCATGGCAACGGGCCCGCAGGGCAGGCTGGGAGCACGACGCTGGGTTGCCTGGTAATGGGTGGCCTGGGGGGGGCGAGAGGGGCCTGGAGATATTGCAGGCTTAGCGGGGAGAATGTGAGCAATGGGGACCGAGGGGCCTTGAGTGATGGAGGGGGAATCTGGAGGAAGCTGAAGTAATTTGGGGCTGGGGGTGCAGCACCTGGGGAGGGAGGTGTGTGTGTGGGACACCAAGGACTTCCGACCTCCCACCCCTAGGCCCTCATTAATTAGAGTAATCGTTATGGCAGCCCTCCTGTGTGGTCATTAAAGCGAGCCAGCCCACTCCAGCCCCCTAGAGGTGGGGGT
>NW_011215448.1:0-1120 GCF_000146605.3 Meleagris gallopavo
CGGTGCCATTTGGGGGTCCCTTGGAGGACTCTGGGGTCCCTTGGAGGACTCTGGACCCCCATTTTGGGCTCACAGGGCCGTTTCTCCTCTCCGCGTTTTACAGTCGAATAAAACAAAGGGGAAATTTTCAGATGATTCCTTCCCAGTTCATCCCAGTTCATCCCAGTTCCCTCCCAGTATCCTCCCAGCCTGCCCAGTTCCCTCCCGGTTCCCTTCCCCTGCCCTCCCAGTTCTCTCCCATTTCATCCCAGTATCCTCCCAGTCTGCCCAGTTCCCTCCCGGTTCCCTTCCCCTGCCCTCCCAGTTCTCTCCCATTTCATCCCAGTATCCTCCCAGTCTGCCCAGTTCATCCCAGTTCCCTGCCAGTTCGTGCCAGTACCTCCCGGTTCGTCCCAGTTCCCCTCCCAGTCCCTCCCAGTTCCAGTTTTCTCCCAGTACCTCTCAGTTCACCCCACTTCCTTCCCAGTCCGCCCAGTACCTCCCAGTTCATCCCAATACCCTCCAGTCCCTCCCGGTTCATCCCAGTTCCCTCCCAGTCTCCCCAGTACCTCTCAGTCCCTCCCAATCCCTCCCGGTTCCCTCCCAGTTCATCCCAGTGCCCTCCCAGTTCTCTCCCATTTCATCTCAGTTCCTCCCAATTCATCCCAGTATCCTCCCAGTCTGCCCAGTTCATCCCAGTTCGCCTCCCAGTTCATCTCAATACTCTCCAGTCCCTCCCAGTTCATCCCAGAGCCTCCCAGTTCTCCCCCAGTCCCTCCCAGTTCCAGTTCCCTCCCAGTTCATCCCAGTTTCCCTCCCATTCCCTCCCAGTTCATCCCAGTACCTCCCAGTTCCCTCTCCATCCCTCCCAGTTCTCCCCCAGTCCCTCCCAGTTCCAGTTCCCTCCCAGTTCATCCCAGTTTCCCTCCCGTTCCCTCCCAGTTCATCCCAGTTCATCCCAGTACCTCCCAGTTCCCTCCCCATCCCTTCCAGTTCTCCTCCAGTCCCTCCCGGTTCCCTCCCAGTTCATCCCAGTCCCTCCCAGTCCCACCATCACGTGACACCACCCAGACGTGACACTTGGAGACGACGCCATTGGGTGACACCACACAGGCGGTGACGTCATCGGGTGACGTCACAT
>NW_011215449.1:0-998 GCF_000146605.3 Meleagris gallopavo
TTTCCCCCAGAGGGTGGTGAGGCACTGGAACAGGTTGCCCAAGGAGGCTGTGGATGCCCCATCCCTGCAGGCATCCGAGGCCAGGCTGGATGTGGCTCTGTGCAGCCTGGGCTGCTGGTTGGTGACTCTGCACACAGCAGGGGGTTGGGACTGGACGAGCATTGGGGTCCTTTTCAACCCAGGCCATCCGTTGTTCTGTGATTCTATGAGTTTGGACTCACGTAGGGCAGCCCGACGGCTCGGTTCCGTTCCACCACCGCCTTCACCTCATCCAGGGAGCCGTAATCGTAGCGGCTGAGCTGGAAGCCGAGCGACCAGTAGGATGGCATCACCGGCATCCCGACCAGCTGGGGGAAAAAAAACCCAAAAAGAGATCAGGGCTGGGGGACACTGACACCTTCTTCACCCCAAAATGAGGTTAGAATGGGATATGGGTTGTCCCAATGGGATTTGGGTGCCCCAGTGGACCACCGGGTGCTCCAAATGGGTCTTGGGTGCCTCAATGGGATTTGGGTGTCCCAGTGGGGGATTTATTTGGGTGTTCCCGTGGGTTCTAGGATGCCCCGAATGGGATTTGGGTGACCCAATGGAATTTGGGTGACCCCATTGGGGATATGGGTGTCCCCATGGGTTCTAGGATGACCACAAATGGGATTTGGGTGCCCCAAGGGAGCATTTGGGTGTCCCAATGGGATTTGGGTGTCCCCACGGGTCCTAGGTTTCCCCAGATGGGATTTGGATGACCCAATGGGGGATTTGGGTGCTCCCATGAGTTCTAGGATGCCCCAAACAGGATTTGGGTGTCTGCAAGTGCTACTGCGTGCCCCAAATGGGATTTGGGTGCTCCCATGGGTTCTACGATGCCCCAAATGGGATTTGGGTGCTCCCATGGGTTCTACGATGCCCCAAATGGGATTTGGCTGCTCCCATGGGTTCTAGGATGACCACAAATGGGATTTGGGTGCCCCAAGGAAGCATTTGGGTGTCCCAGTGGGGGG
>NW_011215450.1:0-768 GCF_000146605.3 Meleagris gallopavo
AGCACCCCATAGCAGCACCCCATAGCGCCACCCCACATTGCTCTGTATTGACCTACAACATCACTTCATAACGTCACCCCAACTCCTGCATGGCCTGGAGAGCTGGGGGGAGGGGGAGTCAGACCCATAGCGTCACCCCATAGCATCACCCCATAGCATCACCCCACATTGCTCTGTATTGACCTACAGCATCACTTCATAACGTCACCCCAACTCCTGCATGGCCTGGAGGACTGGAGGGAGGTGAGGATCAGACCCATAGCGTCACCCCATAGCACCACCCCATAGCGCCACCCCATAGCGTCATCCCACATTGCTCTGCATTGACCTACAGCATCACCTCATAACATCACCAACTCCTGAATGGCCGGGAGAACTGGAGGGAGGTGGGGATCAGACCCATAGCAGCACCCCATAGCAGCACCCCATAGCAGCACCCCACATTGCTCTGCATTGACCTACAGCATCACTTCATAACGTCGCCCCAACTTCTGGATGGCCTGGTGGGCTGGGGGTCAGACCCATAGCAGCACCCCACAGCAGCACCCCATAGCATCACCCCACATTGCTCTGCATTGACCTACAGCATCACCTCATAACACCACCCAGCTCCTGCGTGGCCTGGGGGATGGAAAGGGGGAGAACTGGGGGTCGGACCCATAGCACCCCATAGTGTCACCCCACGGTGACCCACAGTATCACCCTACAAAGTCGCCCCAATTTCTGCACGGCCCAGGGGGGGAAAAAGGGGGAAGAATTGGGGGGTCA
>NW_011215451.1:0-746 GCF_000146605.3 Meleagris gallopavo
CTCATCTTAACCATTCTATGCTTCTGTTTCCTTTATGACCCTTTTATTCCAACAGATCCAACCTTCTGCGACGTTTAAGGACCTTCCACCCTATCCATTCCATAGTTCTGTGAGCTTTAAGGACCCTCCCATCCCGACAATTCCAAGATTCTGTGACCATTAAGAATCCACTCTCCCCAACCATTGCATGCTTCTGTGACCTTTAAGGACATTTCCTCCCCAACCATTCCATGTTTCTGTGACTTTTAAGGACCCTCCTATGCCAAGAATTCCAAGGTTCTGTGACCTTTAAGGGTCCTCCCACCCCAAAAATTCCATGGTTCTGTGACCTTTAAGGACCTACGCATTATAACCATTCCATGGTACTGTGTCCTTTAAGGACCCTCCCACCCCAACCGTTCCAAGGTTCTGTGACCTTTTAGGACCCACCCATCCAAACCATTCCATGCTTTTGTGACCTTTAAGGACTCTCACACCCCATACATTCCATAATTCTGTGACCTTTTAGGACCCACCCTCTAAAACCATTAGATGCTTCTGTGGCCTTTTTGGACCCTTCCATCTCAACAGTTCCAACCTTCTGTGACCTTTAAGGCCCCTCCCACCCAAAACGTTCTATGGTTCTGTGACCTTTTACGACCCACCCATCCCAACCATTCCAAGGTTCTGTGACCATTAAGGACCCAACCATTCCATGGTTCTGTGAGCTTTAAGGACCCTCCCACCTCAACCATTCCAAGGTTCTG
>NW_011215452.1:0-642 GCF_000146605.3 Meleagris gallopavo
TTTACCGTCAGGCCAGTCCATGATCACCTCTAGGATTCCTGGATGGCTGAGATTCCCCATCCGTGCTCACTGTGTAATCAGTGTAGTCCACTTACTCCAAGTGGCATCAGTTGCATGATGGGTGGAGGGAACCTTTCCCTTGAACATCCAGTTCAGCACTGGCAGTCGAGGCACCAGAAGTAGTTGCATTTCAGTACCGATTGCTTCGGAAGCAGCCCGAACCCCCTCATACACAGATAAGATCTCCTTTTCAGTTGGAGTATAGCACTCTTCCGACCCCCTGGACGCTCGACTCCAGAATCCCAGGGGTCGACTTCAGGTCTCTCCTGAGGCTCTTTGCCACAGACTCCAAGTGGGATCTTTCTCTCCAGCAGCAGTGTAGACGATGTTCTTTACATCCTGTCCCATCCGTACTGGCCCTAGGGCCACAGCACAGGCTATCTCCTGTTTAATCTGTTCAAAAGCCTGCTGCTGCTCTGGACCCCACACAAAATTATTCGTCTTCTGTGTCACCTGATAAAGGGGACTTACAATGAGGCTATAGTTTGGAACATGCATTCTCCAAAAACCCGCTACGCCCAGGAATGATTGTGACTCTTTCTTATTAGTGGGTGGAAACATGGCACTGATTTTGACAATCAC
>NW_011215453.1:0-773 GCF_000146605.3 Meleagris gallopavo
TGGTCCCATACCGGTCCCATATTGGCGCTACTGGTCCCATACCGGTCCCATACCGGTGTTACTGGTCCCATACTGGTGTTACTGGTCCCATACTGGTCTACCTGAGGTCCTTGATGGACAACATCCACCATACTGGTGTTACTGGGCCCATACTGTTCCCATACTGTTCCCATAGCGGTGTTTCTGGTCCCATACCGGTCCCATATTGGCGCTACTGGTCCCATACCGGTCCCATACCGGTGTTACTGGTCCCATACTGGTGTTACTGGTCCCATACTGGTCTATCTGAGGTCCTTGATGGACACCATCCACCATACTGGTGTTACTGGGCCCATACTGTTCCCATACTGGTCCCATACCGGTGTTTCTGGTCCCATACCGGTCCCATATTGGAGCTACTGGTCCCATACAGGTCCCATACCGGTGTTACTGGTCCCATACTGGTCTACCTGAGGTCCTTGATGGACACCATCCACCATACTGGTGTTACTGGGCCCATACTGTTCCCATACTGGTCCCATACCGGTGTTTCTGGTCCCATACCGGTCCCATATTGGCGCTACTGGTCCCATACCGGTCCCATACCGGTCCCATACCGGTGTTACTGGTCCCATACCGGTGTTACTGGTCCCATACCGGTCTACCTGAGGTCCTTGATGGACAACATCCACCATACTGGTGTTACTGTTCCCATACTGTTCCCATACCGGTGTTTCTGGTCCCATACCGGTCCCATATTGGCGCTACTGGTCCCATACCGGTCCCATACCGGT
>NW_011215454.1:0-1175 GCF_000146605.3 Meleagris gallopavo
CGGGCGTAGATTGATCTAGTTAACTCCGTGGCAGTTGAGTCCTTTATCTCTTAGTTTCTATTAGCAATAGAAATATATTTTTATTTGGTAAAGTTATGCCATAAAATAATATCTTCTGAATAAGGAACATAATTATGAATGTCTGGAAATAGTTTCTAAATATCAGATACATTTTCTGAAGAAACATGTAATTCTTTTTTTTAATCTCCATGAAAAAAAGAAAATTGTACAGTTCATTTTTCTTTTGTAATAACTTGCAGCCACTGGAAAATCTGAAAATTTTATTTCCAAGTTTTTGGTTTTCTCTTTCTAAAAGAAAGGGATCCTTCATCTTCCCCACATATGCAGATATTGTAGGCTTTTATTATGACTGCTTTGTGGGTTTCCCTCAATTTTAATGCCATTTTCTTACAAAACATTATGAAAAGTGATCACCTTGTATTAATCCAAAAGGAGAAGGGATAGCAGGCTGCAGCGGATATGGGAGGGTTTGAGGTTCTCAACAAGTTCTTTGCCTCAGTCTCCATTGGCAGTTAGTCTTCTTATGCCTCTCACATGCCTGAACCTCTGGGCAGGGGCCAGGGAAATGAAATAACTTTCACTGTAAACAAAGAGCAATTCTAAAACAACCACGAGAGGCTGAATGTGTACAAGTCTATAGGGCTGGATAACATACACCCCACGATCCTGAAGGAACTAGCAGACGCTGTGGCCAAGGCACTCTCCATTGTATTAAAAAAGTCATGCATGTCAGACGAAGTGAGTGTAAGATGGGAAGAGCCACTCTTATTTTTAAAAAAGGAGAAAGGAGGACCAGGGAAATTACAGTCTAGTGAACCTTATTTCTGTGCCTGGGAAGATTATGGAACAGATCTTACTGGAGGCCATATTAATGCACGTGTGAGAAGAGGAGGTCATCTGAGACGGCCAGCAGGGCTTCACCAAGGGCAGATTGTGCCTGACCAATCTTGTGGCCTTCTATGATGGAGTGATGGCATTGGTAGACAAAATAAAAGCAACTGATGTCATCTACTTGGACTTCTGCATGGCCTTTGACATCATCCCACAGAATCACAAAATTTCAGGAATTTCAGGAATTTCAGGAAAGGACCTCAAGAGATAATCAAGTCTAAACCCCCTGCTAAAGCAGGTATTCTACAGTAGGTCGCACAGGT
>NW_011215455.1:0-1426 GCF_000146605.3 Meleagris gallopavo
TGCTTATGGGGTCTTTATGGGGTCGTTATGGGATTTTTATGGGGTTCTTATGGGTTTCTATGGGGTTCCTATGTATTCCTATGGCGATGCTTATGGGGTCTTTATGGGGTTCCTATGTATTCGTATGGGGATCTTTGTGGGGTCTTTATGGGGTCTTTGTGGGGTTCCTATGTATTCCTATGGGGTCTTTATGGGGCCTTTATGGGATTTTTATGGGGTTTTTATGGGGTTCTTAGGGGTTTCTATGGGGTTCCTATGTATTCCTATGGAGATGCTTATGGGGTCTTTATGGGGTCTTTATGGGGTTTTTATGGGGTTTCTCTTGGGTCTTTATGGGGTCTTTACGGGGTTCCTATGTATTCCTATGGGGTCTTTATGGGATCTTTATGGGGTCTTTATGGGGTTTTTATGGGGTTTTTATGGGGTTCTTATGGGTTTCTATGGGGTTCCTATGTATTCCTATGGGGATGTTTATGGGGTCTTTATGGGATCTTTATAGGGTTCCTATGTATTTCTATGGGGGTCTTTATGGGGTTCCTGTGTATTTCTATAGAGGTTTTTATGGGGTTTTTATGGGGTCATTATGGGGTCTTTATGGGGTTTCTATGTATATCTATAGTGGTTTTTATGGGGTCTTTATGGGGTGTTTATGGGGTCTCTATGGGGTCTTTATGGGGTTCCTATGTATTCCAATGGGGATGTTCATGGGGTCTTTATGGGATCTTTATAGGGTTCTTATGAGTTTCTATGGGGGTCTTTATAGGGTCTTTATGGGGTCTTTATGGGGTCTTTATGGGTTTCCTATGTATATCTATAGTGGTTTTTATGGGGTCTTTATGGGGTTCTTATGGGGTTTCTATGAGGTTCCTATGTATTCCTATGGGGATGTTTATGGGGTCTCTATGGGGTCTTTATGGGGTCTTTATGGGTTTCCTATGTATTCGTATGGGGATGTTTATGGGGTCTTTATGGGGTCATTATGGGGTCTTTGTGGGGTCTCTATGGGGTCTTTATGGGGTTCCTGTGTATTTCTATGGGGATGCTTATGGGGTCTTTATGGGGTCTTTATGGGGTGTTTATGGGGTCTCTATGGGGTCTTTATGGGGTTCCTATGTATTCCTATGGGGATGTTCATGGGGTCTTTATGGGGTCGTTATGGGATTTTTATGGGGTTCTTATGGGTTTCTATGGGGTTCCTATGTATTCCTATGGCGATGCTTATGGGGTCTTTATGGGGTTCCTATGTATTCGTATGGGGATCTTTGTGGGGTCTTTATGGGGTCTTTGTGGGGTTCCTATGTATTCCTATGGGGTCTTTATGGGGCCTTTATGGGATTTTTATGGGGTTTTTATGGGGTTCTTAGGGGTTTCTATGGGGTTCCTATGTATTCCTATGGAGATGCTTATGGGGTCTTTATGGGGTCTT
>NW_011215456.1:0-687 GCF_000146605.3 Meleagris gallopavo
GCATGCGCATGTACTCTTCCTTCGGGTGTGCGCATGCGCAAAATCCGAGACTCGGAGAAACCCCCATGGCGCCGTAAGGAGCTCTAGAATCACTGACTCAGAGCGGCCTGGGTTGAAAAGGAGCGCAATCACCATCAGTTCCAACCCCCTGCTGTGTGCAGGTCGCCAACCAGCAGCACAGGCTGCCATAAGGACCCATGGGGTGCCATAAGGATCTGTAGGGTGCCATAAGGACCCATGGGGTGCCATAAGGATCCACAGGGTGCCATAAGGACCCATAGAATCATTGACTCATAGGATGACCTGGGTTGAAAAGGACCACAACGCCCATCAGTTCCAACCCCTGCTGTGTGCAGGTCGCAACCAGCAGCCCAGGCTGCCATAAGGATCCATGGAATGCCATAAGGATCCCTTTGTGCCATAAGGATCCATAGGGTGCCATAGGGACCCGTGGGGCACCATAGGGACCTATAGAATCATTGACTTATAGAATCCCCTGGGTTGCAAAGGACCACGATGCCCATCAGTTCCAACCCCTGCTGTGTGCAGGTCACCAACCAGCAGCCCAGGCTGCCATAAGGACCCACAGGGTGCCATAAGCATCCATGGGGTGCCATAAGGACCCACAGGGTGCCATAGGGATCCATAGGGTGCCATAGGGATCCATAGGGTGCCATAGGGACCCAT
>NW_011215457.1:0-785 GCF_000146605.3 Meleagris gallopavo
AAAGGGGTATTTTCGTGTAAAAACGGGTATTTGTGGGAGAAAAAGGGCATATTTCTGTAAAAACAGGAATTTCTGGGAGAAAAAGGGGTATTTCTGTGTAAAAACGAATTTCATGAAGAATAAGAGGTATTTTCGGTGAAAAACAAGAATTTCTTGGAGAAAATGGGGTATGTTCTTGTAAATACAGGTATTTGTGGGAGAAAAAGGTTTATTTTTGTGTAAAAACAGGTATTTGTGGGAGAAAAAGGGGCATATTTCTGTAAAAACAGGTATTTGTGGGAGAAAAAGTGGTATTTTCATGTAAAAACAGGAATTTCATCGAGAAAAAGCTGTATTTTTGGTGAAAAACAGGTATTAGTGGAGGAAAAAGGAGTATTTTTGGTGTAAAAACAGGTATTTGTGGGAGAAAAAGTGGTATTTTTGTGTAAAAACAGGTATTTGTGGGAGAAAAAGGGGTATTTTTGTGTAAAAACAGGTATTTGTGGGAGAAAAAGGGGCATGTTCGGTGAAAAACAGGTATTGGTGGAGAAAATGGGGTATGTTCGGTGAAAAACTGGTATTTGTGGGAGAAAAAGGGGCATATTGCTGTAAAAACAGGTATTTGTGTGAGAAAAAGGGGTATTTCCGTGTAAAAACAGGTATTTGTGGGAGAAAAAGTGGTATTTTCGTGTAAAAACAAATATTTGTGGGAGTAAAAAGGGTTAGGGGTAGGGTTAGGGTTAGGGTTAGGGTTAGGGTTAGGGTTAGGGTTAGGGTAGGGTTAGGGTTAGGGTTAGGGTTAGGGT
>NW_011215458.1:0-783 GCF_000146605.3 Meleagris gallopavo
CACCTGGTGTTCCTGAAGACCCACAAGACGGGGGGCAGCAGCGTGGTGAACCTCCTGCACCGCTTCGGGGAGGGGAGGGGGCTTCGCTTCGCCCTCCCCCACCGCTACCAATTTGGGTACCCCGAAATGTTCCGGGCCGAAAGGGTGAAGGGCTTCAAAAGTGGGGGACCCCCCTTCGACATCATCTGTCACCACATGCGGTTCAACCTCAGCGAGGTGGGGGGCTGGGGGGCAGAGGGAGGGGGGCGGGGGGATTTGGGGATGTTGGGGACAGTTGGGAACAAAGGGGTCGGTGAGGATTTTGGGGTCAGTGGGGACATTGGGGACAATGGGGGTCAATGTGGTCCAAAAGAGTCAAAGGGGTCAAAGGGGACGTTGGGGGTCAGTGGGGGGCAATGGAGAAATTGGGGTCAATGGGGACATTGAGGTCAATGGAGACTTTGGGGACATTTGGGGGTCAATGGGGACATTGGGGGTCATTGGGGTTAATGGTGTCCAGAGGGGTTGGAGGGGATCAATGGGGGTCATTGGGGACATTAGGGGTCAATGGGGGTCAATGGCGTCCAATGGGGTTGGTGGGGGTCCATGGGGTCAGTGGGGGTCCGTGGGGACGTTGGGGGTCCGTGGGGACGTTTTGAGTCCGTGGGGACACTGGGGGTCCGTGGGGACGTTGGGGGTCCACGGGGACGTTGGGGGTCCGTGGGGACACTGGGGGTCCGTGGGGACGTTGGGGGTCCACGGGGACGTTGGGGGTCCATGGGGACACTGGGGGTCCGTGGGGAC
>NW_011215459.1:0-900 GCF_000146605.3 Meleagris gallopavo
GCTAGGGAGAATCTCCATCCCTTGTTGGATGCCGAGGGCAACCTGGTCACCAAGGATAGGGATAAGGCTGAGGTACTTAATGCCTTCTTTGCCTCAGTCTTTAATAGTAAGACTTGTTACTCCCAGGGAACACAGTCCCCTGTGCTGGTAGATAGGGATGGGGAACAGAATAAGCCCTTCATGATCCATGATGAGATAGTTTTGGACCTGCTGCGAAAGCTGGATGCTTACAAGTCCATGGGACCAGATGAATTGCACCCTAGAGTGCTGAGGGAGTTGGCAGATGTGATTGCCAAGCCACTGTCCATCATTTTTTGGCAGTCCTGGCTAACCGGGGATGTCCCGGTGGATCGGAAACTGGCAAATGTGACGCCCATCTTCAAAAAGGGCTGGAAAGATGATCCTGGTAGCTACAGGCCTATCAGTCTCACCTCGGTGCCCGAGAAGGTTATGGAACGAATAATCTCGGGAACCATCATGGACCAATTAAAGGTCAACCAGTGGATCAGGCCCAGTCAGCATGGGTTTACGAATGGTAGATCCTGTCTGACAAACCTGATTTCATTCTATGACAAGGTGACCCGCTTAGTGGATGAGGGTCAGGCTGTCGATGTGGTCTACCTGGATTTCAGTAAGGCCTTTGACACTGTCCCCCATAACATTCTCGTGGAGAAGCTGGCTGCCCATGGTCTGAATGGGTGTACGCTCCACTGGGTGAAGCACTAGCTGGATGGCTGGGCCCAAAGAGTCTTGGTCAATGGAGTTGGATCTAGTTGGCGGCCGGTCACGAGCGGTGTCCCCCAAGGCTCAGTACTGGGGCCGCTTCTGTTTAACATCTTCATTGATGATCTTGATGAGGGGAGTTGAGTGCACCCTCAGTAAGTTTGCAGACGACACCAA
>NW_011215460.1:0-1454 GCF_000146605.3 Meleagris gallopavo
GATGTAAAGGTTGGAGGCCGTCTGGGGCACAGTGATCATGAGATGCTAGACTTCTCTAACCTTGTTAGCAGAACTGCCACCTTAGACTTCCAGAAGGCTGACTTCAACCTCTTTAGGACCATGGTCGAGAGGGTCCCTTGGGAGGTAGTTTTGGAAAGCATGGGAGCCCAGGAAGGCTGGGAATATTTTAAGGAAATTGTTTTAAAGGTGTAGGAGCTGACCATCTCCATGTCACGGAAGACGAGCCAATGGGCAGGAGTCCAGGCTGGCTGAACAGAGACCTTTGGCTGGAACTCAAGAACAAAAGGAAAGGTTTATGGTCTCTGGAAGAGTGGGCAAGCTACTTATGAGGATTACAGGTATGTAGTGAAGCTGTGCAGGGAGAAAATTAGAAAAGCCAAAGCGCAATTAGAACTGAGCTTGGCCACTAAGGTAAAGGAAAACAGTAAATGCTTTTATAAACACATTAATTGCAAAAGGAAGGCTAGGGAGAATCTCCATCCCTTGTTGGATCCCGAGGGCAACCTGGTCACCAAGGATAGGGATAAGGCTGAGGTACTTAATGACTTCTTTGCCTCAGTCTTTAATAGTAAGACTTGTTTCTCCCTAGGAACACAGCCCCCTGCACTGGCAGATAGGGATGGGGAACAGAATAAGCCCTTCATCCATGACGATCCACGACGAGATAGTTTTGGACCTGCTGCGAAAGCTGGATGCTTACAAGTCCATGGGACCAGATGGACTGCATCCTAGAATGCTGAAGGAGTTGGCAGATGTGATTGCCAAGCCACTGTCCATCCTTTTTTGGCAGTCCTGGCTAACTGGGGATGCCCTGGTGGATTGGAAACTGGCAAATGTGACGCCCATCTTCAAAAAGGGCCGGAAAGATAATTCTGGTAGCTACAGGCCTATCAGTCTCACCTTGAGACTGCCAGAAGGTTATGGAACGAATAATCTCGGGAACCATCATGGACCAATTAAAGGTCAACCAGGGGATCAGGACCAGTCAGCACAGGTTTATGAATGGTAGATCCTGTTTGACAAACCTGATTTCGTTCTATGACAAGGTGACCCGCTTAGTGAATGAGGGTCAGGCTGTTGATGTGGTCTACCTGGACTTCAGTAAGGCCTTTGACACTGTCCCCCATAACATTCTCGTGGAGAAGCTGGCTGCCCATGGTCTGAATGGGTGTATGCTCCGCTGGGTGAAGCACTGGCTGGATGGTCAGGCCCAAAGAGTCATGATCAGTGGAGTTGGATCTAGTTGGCGTCATGAGCGGTGTTCCCTAGGGCTCAGTACTGGGGCCACTTCTGTTTAACATCTTCATTGATGATCTTGATGAAGGGATTGAATGTGCCCTCAGTAAGTTTGCAGACAACACCAAGTTGGGAGGGAGTCTTGATCTTCCAGAGGGGAGAAGGGCACTGCAGAGGGACCTGGACAGACTGGATCG
>NW_011215461.1:0-745 GCF_000146605.3 Meleagris gallopavo
CAAATACCTGTTTTTAACAAAAAATACCCCTTTTTCTAACACCAAAACCTGTTTTTACACCAAAATACCCTTTTTCTCACACAAATACCTGTTTTTACAAGAAAATACCCCTTTTTCTCCCACAAATACCTGTTTTTACACAAAAATACCCCTTTTTCTCCCACAAATACCTCTTTTTACACCAAAATACTCCTTTTTCTCCCACAAATACCTGTTTTTAACATAAAACTGCCCCTTTTTCTCCCACAAATACCTGTTTTTACACGAACATACCACTTTTCTCACACCAATATCTGTTTTTAACCGAAAATACCCCTTTTTCTCCCACAAATAGCTGTTTTTAACCTAAATACCCCTTTTTCTCCCACAAATACCTGTTTTTACATGAAAATAGCCCTTTTTCTCTTACAAATACCTGTTTTTAACACGAAAATACCCCTTTTTCTCCCACAAATACCTGTTTTTACATAAAAATACCCATGTTTCTCCCACCAATACCTGTTTTTACACGAAAATACCCCTTTTTCTCCCACAAATACCTGTTTTTACACCAAAATACCCCTTTTTCTCCCACCAATACCTGTTTTTACACGAAAATGCCCCTTTTTCTCACACAAATACCTGTTTTTACACCAAAAAAACCCTTTTTCTCCCACCAATACCTGTTTTTACACGAAAACACCCCTTTTTCTCCCAGAAATACCTGTTTTTACACCAAAAATACCCCTTTATCTCCCACAAATAC
>NW_011215462.1:0-1334 GCF_000146605.3 Meleagris gallopavo
GCCAATTCATCATTTTTTTTTTTTCCAACAGAAAAATGAGAGTTTTTTTGGGGGAATGCCTCTCTTGTCAGATATACCTGTATAAAGCATCATACAATAAAGACCCCTTTATTTGTTTCCAGAGGGAGGAGCAGTCCTGTGTGTGACTGCAATACCAAATACCAAATAGTATTATGTACTGTTATACAAACTTTTTTTTTTTTTCCCCTGAGAAATTAGAAGTCTTTTGAGTTGACTAGCAAAGACCTAAGAACAACCCTGCTTCTGTAAAAGGCTTCTGTACATCTCTGGAAGACAGCTAGTAGTATCTGAAATGAAAGGAACCTGCTAACAATGTCAGCTGCTTAGAGCACTGCTAGGCTTCTCTACAAAAGAACAATTAGTTCTTCTAGGATGTTAAAAAGATACTCATCCAATCTTTGCTCACAGCAGCATCAAACATTCTCTCCTCTGTATATGGGGGTCAGATTTTATTCAACGCACAACCTTAAGTAGGAACATAAACAGATTCCTGTTATTCCTACTTTCTAAATTTAATCCTTTGATGTTAATGTATTTCTTCCAATTTTTTTTAATAAAATAAACTGATAGTTCTAAAGCATAATGGAATGAAAATAGAGGGTCTAGCAGAGGATCACTCAAATGTATATCACTTTCTCGGGCAATCAGGCTGGAATAACAGTGTTGTGTTTTGATACAGTTTATACTAAGTAAGTATGAAATGAACCAAAAGGACAGAATAGAGGGGAACAATCACCTCCCTTGACCTGCTGGCCACCCTTTTTTGATGCAGCCCAGGATACTCTTGACCTTCTTGGCTCCAGCTTTGGATTTACTGGAAGCCTCCAGCCTTTACAGTGCTGCTCCAGTGAGATCTCCCAGTCTGTACACATATCAGGTGTTACCCTGACTCACATGCAACAGCCCGCACTTTGCCTTGTTGAACCTCCTTAGGTTACCCTAGGCCCACCTGAAAGGTGAGAAGGGCCCCATAAATGAAAGTTAGAAGGCAAAAAGGCTTCACAGTGACTGAGAATAAGGGGAACAGTTAGAGATAGTTTATAGAAGCAAGAATGTAGAGCTTGTTAGAAAATAAGGGATGGCAGACACTGGGTCTGGGACAGTGAGGGGGATGAAGGCCATAAAGATAAGGGTTTGAGAACAGCCCCAAGACATTTGGCAGGGAGGTGATTAGATGTCCCCAGGGCAAGAAGAAACCAGTTTGGGGGGAGGCCACCCAGAAAGGCCAGGAGTTTACAGTGAGAAAGGTCAGAAGCCTTTGTGAGGAAGAGGACAAATCTTCATCCCACGACCCACTACGCACGCGCAGGAGG
>NW_011215463.1:0-881 GCF_000146605.3 Meleagris gallopavo
CCCCATAACATCCCATAACATCCCGTAACATCCCATAACATCCCATAATATCCCTTAACATCCCATAACATCCCATAACATCCCATAACATCCCATAACATCCCATAATATCCCATAACACCCCATAACATCCCATAACATCCCATAACATCCCATAACATCCCATAACACCCCATAACATCCCATAACATCCCATAATATCCCTTAACATCCCATAACACCCCATAACATCCCCTAATATCCCATAACATCCCATAACATCCCCTAATATCCCATAACATCCCTTAACATCCCATAACACCCCATAACACCCCATAACATCCCATAACATCCCATAACACCCCATAACACCCCATAACATCCCATAACATCCCATAATATCCCATAATATCCCATAACATCCCATAATATCCCATACTGTCCCCATTACCCCATGTAAGTCCCCATAATCCCCACACAACCCCATACATTTCCCATCCAACCCCATACATTTCCCATATAACCCCATACATTTCCCATATAACCCCATACATTTCCCATACAACCCCATACATTTCCCATATAACCCCATACAAACCCATACAACCCCATACATTTCCCATATAACCCCATCCATTTCCCACACAACCCCATACATTTCCCATACAACCCCATACATTTCCCATACAACCCAATATATTTCCCATACAACCCCATCCATTTCCCATAGACCCCCATAGACCCCCATCCATTTCCCATAGACCCCCATAGACCCCCATAGACCCCCATCCATTCCCCATAGACCCCCATAGACCCCCATAGACCCCCATCCATTTCCCATAGACCCCATAGAACCCCATAGACCCCCATCCATTTCCCATAGACCCCCATAGACCCCCATA
>NW_011215464.1:0-947 GCF_000146605.3 Meleagris gallopavo
AGAATCCCCAAAAAAACCCCACAGGATCCCATACAAACCCCACAGGAACCAAAAAAACCCCACACGATCCCATACAGGTCCCACAGGATCCCAAAAAACCCCACAGAATCCCATACAGGTCCCACAGGATCCTAAAAAACCTCACAGGATCCCATACAAACCCCACACGATCCCAAAAAACCCCACACGATCCCAAAAAACCCCACACGATCCCATACAGGCCCCACAGGATCCCATACAGGCCCCACAGGATCCCCAAGAAACCCATAGGATCCCAAAAAAACCCACAGGATCCCATACAGGCCCCACAGGATTCCATACAAACTCCGCAGGATCCCCCAAAAGCCCATAGGATCCCATCAGGCCCCACAGGATCCCAAAAAAACCCCACAAGATCCCATACAGGCCCCACGGAAACCCAAAATATCCCATAGGATCCCATACAGGCCCCACAGGATCCCAAAAAACCCCATAGAATCCCATACAGGCCCCACAGGATCCCAAAAAACCTCACAGGATCCCATACAAACTACACAGGATCCTATACAGGTCCCACAGGATCCCCAAAAAACCCTACAGGATCCCATATAAACTCCACAGGATCCCATACAAACCCCACAGGATCCCAAAAAACCCCACAGGATCCCATACAGGCCCCACGGGAACCCAAAAAATCACATAGGATCCCATACAGGCCCCACAGGATCCCAAAAAACCCATAGGATCCCCAAAAAACCCACAGGATCCCATACAGGTCCCACAAGATCCTAAAAAACCTATAGGATCCCCAAAAAACCCCACAGGATCCCATACAGGTCCCACAAGATCCCCAAGAAACCCATGGGATCCCAAAAAAAAACCACAGGATCCCATACAGGCCCCACAGGATCCCCAAAAAACCACAGGATCCCAAAAACCCCACAGGATCCCAAAAAACCCACAAGAAC
>NW_011215465.1:0-705 GCF_000146605.3 Meleagris gallopavo
CAGTGGGTGCAGGGGTGTCCCCTGTCCCTGAGCCCCCCCAGGTTGGTCATTGGGGTGGCCCTGACCTCAGGTTGGTGACAAGGGTGTCCCCCGTCCCTGAGCCCCCCCAGGTTGGTCATTGGGGTGGCCCTGACCTCAGGTTGGTGACAAGGGTGTCCCCCATCCCTGAGCCCCCCCAGGTTGGTCATTGGGGTGGCCCTGACCTCAGGTTGGTGACAAGAGTGTCCCCCGTCCCCGAGATCCCCCGAGTTGGTCATAGGGATGTTTCCCACCCCCAGATTGGTGACAAGGGTGTCCCCCGTCCCCGAGTACCACCAGAGTGGGATGGCTCTGACCCCAGGGTGGGCGTAGGAGCGTCCCCCGAGTTCCCCCAGGTTGGTCACAGGGATGGCCGTGACCCCAGGGTGGGCACAAGTGCCATCCTAAGTCCTCCCAGAGAGGTCACAGGGCTGTCCCCACCCCCAGCTTGGTCACAGGGGCATCCCCTGTCCCACAGTCCCCCCCAGGTTGGTGACAAGGGTGTCCCCTACCCCTGAGTACCCCCAGGGTGGGCACAGGGGTGACCTTGACCCCAGGGTGGGCACAGGGGCGTCCCCTGAGATCCGCCAGGTTGGTCACAGGGACGTCCCCTGGCCCAGAGTCCCCCCTGCTTGGTCACAGGAGTGTCCCCATGCCCCCAAGTCAAATCCCAGCAGGGTCCCCAGC
>NW_011215466.1:0-1220 GCF_000146605.3 Meleagris gallopavo
CCTTGGTGGCACTTTTAGGGTCTGGGTGACTCTTTTAGGATCTTGGTAACTCTTTTAGGCCCTTGGTGGCACTTTTAGGATCTGGGTGGCACTTTTAGGGTCTGGGTGGCACTTTCGGGGTCTTGGTGACTCTTTTAGGATCTCGGTGACTCTTTTAGGGTCTGGGTGGCACTTTTAGGGTCATGGTGGCACTTTTAGGATCTGGGTGACACTTTTAGGATCTTGGTGGCACTTTTAGGATCTGGGTGACACTTTTAGGATCTTGGTGACACTTTTAGGATCTGGGTGGCACTTTTAGGATCTTGGTGGCACTTTTAGGATCTGGGTGACTCTTTTAGGGTCTGGGTGGCACTTTTAGGGTCTGGGTGGCACTTTTAGGGTCTCGGTGACTCTTTTAGGGTCTCGGTGACACTTTTAGGCCCTTGGTGGCACTTTTAGGGTCTGGCTGTCACTTTTAGGATCTCGGTGACACTTTTAGGCCCTTGGTGGCACTTTTAGGATCTGGGTGGCACTTTTAGGATCTTGGTGGCACTTTTAGGATCTGGGTGACTCTTTTAGGGTCTGGGTGGCACTTTTAGGGTCTCGGTGACTCTTTTAGGGTCATGGTGACACTTTTAGGGTCTCGGTGACTCTTTTAGGGTCATGGTGACACTTTTAGGGTCTTGGTGGCACTTTTAGGGCCTTGGTGGCACTTTTAGGGTCTGGGTGACTCTTTTAGGATCTTGGTAACTCTTTTAGGCCCTTGGTGGCACTTTTAGGGTCTGGGTGACTCTTTTAGGGTCTTGGTGGCACTTTTAGGCCCTTGGTGGCACTTTTAGGGTCTTGGTGACACTTTTAGGGTCAGGTGGCATTTTTGGGGTCTTGGTGACACTTTTAGGCCCTTGGTGGCACTTTTAGGGTCTTGGTGGCACTTTTAGGGTCATGGTGACACTTTTAGGGTCTTGGTGGCACTTTTAGGGTCAGGTGGCATTTTTGGGGTCTTGGTGACTCTTTTAGGGTCTTGGTGGCACTTTTAGGGTCATGGTGGCACTTTTAGGGTCTTGGTGGCACTTTCGGGGTCGTGGTGTCACTTTTAGGATCTTGGTGACACTTTTAGGATCTCGGTGACTCTTTTAGGGTCTTGGTGACACTTTTAGGGTCATGGTGGCACTTTTAGGGTCTTGGTGACTCTTTTAGGGTCATGGTGGCACTTTTACGGTCTTGGTGACTCTTTTAGGGTC
>NW_011215467.1:0-719 GCF_000146605.3 Meleagris gallopavo
GGGGAAGGAGGAGGTAAGAGCCCCAATCCGGGTGCGTAAATAAATACTGCGATATTTGTTTTCTGGCTTCGTGTCTGCCCGGGCAAAGGTGTCAGCTCCATCGCTAACTGTTGCTAAAACACGGCGCCGTCTGCCCCCCCCCGGAGCGATGTGACATCACTTGTCAATCACATCCAGAGGACCAGTTGTGCAGCCAGCGCTGGGAAATCTCCCTTATAACAAGAAATAATAATAATGGGACGGCAATAAGAAAATAAAGTTGATAGAAGTGAGGCCGGATATCAGTTTAAAAAAAGAAAAAAAGAAGAGAGAGAGAGAAAAAAAGGAGAAAAGGGAAAAGAAGGAGAACCGGGAGCTGCGGGGCTCGGCTGCCCGCGGAAGGGGCTGCGGAGCGGAGCGCAGCCGGCTGCCCGCATTGCCCTGCGCGGCGCTCCCCGGGGGAAACTCATTCATCCGTTCTGTTTCCAGCCTCGGGCCCGCAGTTCGCTCACCGGCACCGGGGATGTGAGATAGGAGGGGAAAAGAGTAAATAAAATAAAACATAAGAAATGAAAAATGCTCTAAGGAACGCTCGGTAGGAATCCTCACTGTTGAGGAACCCTGTTCTGTTGAGTTGAAGTCTGGCTTCTCCCCGTCGGAGCGCTCATTCGTTTTGCGGGGGGTTCAGGGAGGGGGATGCGGGGCTTTGGGCGCTTCGGGAGGCGCCGGGGCAGCGGGAC
>NW_011215468.1:0-753 GCF_000146605.3 Meleagris gallopavo
CTTGACCCCAATGTCCCCATTGACCCCGATGTCCCCATTGCCCCACCGATCCCATTGACCCTGAGTCCCCATTTCCCCACTGATCCCATTGACCCCAATGTCCCCATTGACCCCGATGTCCCCATTGACCCCGATGTCCCCATTGCCCCCATTGTCCCCATTGCCCCCGATGTCCCCATTGACCCCGATGTCCCCATTGCCCCCACTGATCCCATTGACCCCACTGCCCCCATTGCCCCACTGATCCCATTGACCACAATGTCCCCATTGACCCCGATGCCCCCATTGCCCCACTGATCCCATTGACCCCACTGCCCCCATTGCCCCATTGATCCCATTGACCCCAACGTCCCCATTTCCCCAATGATCTCATTGACCCCACTGCCCCCATTGCCCCACTGATCCCATTGACCTCGATGTCCCCATTGCCCCACTGATCCCATTGACCCCACTGCCCCCATTGCCCCACTGATCCCATTGACCTCGATGTCCTCATTGCCCCACTGATCCCATTGACCCCACTGCCCCCATTGCCCCCACTGATACCATTGACCCCGATGTCCCCATTTCTCCTCTGATCCCATTGACCCCAATGTCCCCATTGACCCCAAAGTCCCCATTGACCCCGATGTCCCCATTGCCCCACTGATCCCATTGACCCCACTGTCCCCATTGCCCCACTGATCCCATTTCCCCCAATGTCCCTATTTCCCCAACTGACCCCATTTCCCCCCAGTGACCCCACTGCCCCCA
>NW_011215469.1:0-605 GCF_000146605.3 Meleagris gallopavo
CATAGAGCCGCATGGAGCCCCATAGAGACCCATAGGGACCCATAGAGACCCATGGGGACCCCATAGAGACCCCATAGAGACCCTATGGAGACCCATAGAGACCCCATAGAGACCCCATAGAGCCTCATAGAGACCCATAGAGACCCCATAGAGACCCTATAGAGACCCCATAGAGACCCCATAGAGACCCATAGAGCCCCATAGAGACTCATTGACCCCCATAGAGCCCTAAAGAGCCCCATAGAGACCCCATAGAGACCCATAGAGACCTGTACAGACCCTATAGAGCCCCATAGAGACCCATAGAGACCCATGGGGACTCCATAGAGACCCATAGAGACCCATAGGGACCCATAGAGCCCCATAGAGACCCTTAGAGACCCCATAGAGACCCATAGAGATCCATAGAGATCCATAGAGCCCCATAGAGACCCCATAGAGACCCGTAGAGCCCCGTAGAGACTCATTGACCCCCATAGAAACCCCATAGAGACCCCATAGAGACCCATAGAGCCCCATAGAGACCCATAGAGACCCATGGGGACCCCATAGAGACCCGTAGAGACCCCATAGAGACCCCATAGAGACCCCATAGAGACCCGTAG
>NW_011215470.1:0-607 GCF_000146605.3 Meleagris gallopavo
GTCTATGGGGGCAATGGGGTCTATGGGGTCAATGGGGGCAATGGGGTTAGTGGAGTCTATGGGGGCAATGGGGTCAATGGGGTCAGTGGGGCCTATGGGGTCAGTGGGGTCTGTGGGATCAATGGGGGCAATGGGGTCTATGGGGTCAGTGGGACCAATGGGATCAGTGGGGTCAATGGGGCCAATGGGAGCAATGGGGTCCGTGGGGTCAATGGGGCCAATGGTGTCTATGGGGTCCATGCGGTCAATGGGAGCAATGGAGTCAGTGGGGTCAATAGGGGAAATGGAGTCAGTGGGGTCAATTGGAGCAATGGGGTCTATGGGGGCAATGGGGTCAGTGGGGTCAATGGGAGCAGTGAGGTCCGTGGGGTCAATGGGAGCAATGGGATCTATGGGACCAATAGGGTCAGTGGGGTCAATGGTGCCAATGGGGTCAGTGGAGTCAGTGGGGACAATGGGGTCAGTGGGGTCAGTGGGGTCAATGGGGCCAATGGGGTCAGTGGGGTCAATGGGGCCAATGGGATCTATGGGGTCAATGGGACCAATGGGGTCAATGGGGTCAATGGGGTCAGTGGGGAGCAATGGGGGCAATGGGGTCAATGGGAGC
>NW_011215471.1:0-662 GCF_000146605.3 Meleagris gallopavo
AACTGGGCCAAACCAGCCCATAAACCGTTTGACATTCTTGGTGGAGATGCTGGGGAGAAGCTGCTTTCTAGCTTTTAGAACGAATCTCGCTCTGCTCTGGTGAGCTTCGTTAGGAGAGTTTTAACTCTTTTTCAGTTGCTGCACTGAAAAACTTGACCTTGAAAGTTCAGGCAGACTGCCAATATTCTGGGATATTTGTAAACTTTGAGCATTACTATCTTTCTTTTGTAAAGAAAAAAGAAAATGATTCCACTTTCTCTTTTAGAACTGTTTCCAGAGGAAGATGCTAATTTTACAGAACTTGGGATTTTTAAACAGTCTCCCAGTCTCTCCTTTGAATCATTTATGCAGTTTTTGAATGCTCATCCAATGATCATGGTGTCAGTCTCCCTGAATGTACTCCTCATCATTTCACTCAGTATCTGTATTTATAATATTCTGAGGAAGCCTTCCCCAAAACCAGAGAATACTGAGTGTCAGGGAGTGTGGAGAGGCTTGGGAGAGACTTTAGAGAGATAGACATCCTTGGTGTCATGGAACTTGACCCCTGAACACCTGAAAGACCCTGAGAGCTTAAACACATATTTGAGACAGGAATGTTGGGGCTCACCAGAAACGTTTCTTAATCTCACACCAGGTATACAGATATCAAAGAACCTCCT
>NW_011215472.1:0-892 GCF_000146605.3 Meleagris gallopavo
AATAGCTTCAGTTGCATCCTACATCCATTGGAGCTGTGCTCCTAGTACTTATCACCTTCAGCCCTTGCTGGAAATGATGCTCCCCTCTGATTTGCATTCCACGCTCCTCGGGCAGACGCTCCCTAAGGAACAAGTCTGGATTAGCAGAGATCAACTCTTTAAACTGTTTAATATTTAAAATCAGATTAAGTGATTTTTCCAGGACCAAACTATTTTCTGCAAAGCCATTTGTGTGTACTATTACCAAATTTGCTGAGTGGTGCAGTCGATACACTGAAAGGAAGGGAAGACATCCAGAGGGACCTTGATAGGCTGGAGAAATGGCCCCATGAAACCTAATGAGGTTCAATAAGGCCAAGTGCAGGGTGCTGCACTTGAGCCAGGGCAATCCCAAGTATTTGTACAAACTGGGAGAAGAACCCCTTGAGAGCAGCCCTGCAGAGAAGGACTTAGGGGTGCTGGTGGACAAGAAGCTGAACATGAGCCAGCAGTGTGTGCTTGCAGCCTGGAAGGCCTACTGTGTTCTGGGCTGCATTAAAAGAGGAGTTGCCAGCAGGGAGAGGGAGGTGATTGTCCCCCTCTACTCAGCTCTTGTGAGGCCCCATCTGGAATATTGCATCCAAGACTGGGGTCCCCAGTACAAGAAAGACACAGAGCTCTCGGAATGAGTCCATAGGAGACCACTAAGATTATCAGAGGGAGCACCTCTTCTATGAAGAAAGCTTGAGGGAACTGGGTTTGTTTAGCTTGGAGAAGATAAGGCTCTGGGAGACCCCATTGCCTTCCAGTATTTCAAAGGACCAATATAAACAGAAGGGGGAAAGGTGATATGGTTATATGAGGATGAATAGTGATAGGACAAGGGGGAATGGTTTTAAACTGAGACAGGGGA
>NW_011215473.1:0-528 GCF_000146605.3 Meleagris gallopavo
TGATGTCACAACCCCCATGTGACGTCATAACCCAAAAAAGTGACGTCACACACCCCATGTGACGTCACAACCCCCAAGTGACGTCACACGCCCATAAGTGACGTCACACACCCCATATGACATCACAAACCCCAAATGACGCCACAAAACCCATATGACGCAATATCCCCAAAATGACATGACACACCCCTAAAATGACATGACACACCCCTAAAATGACATCACACTACCAAATGTGATGTCACACCCACTCATGTGACGTCATAACTCAAAAAAGTGACGTCACACGCCCCAAATGACGTCACACACCCATTGTGATGTCACGAACCCCAAATGACGTCACAACCACCAAGTGACGCAATACCCACAAAGTGACCTCACACACCCCTAAAAAGACGTCACACACCCCCATTTCACGTCACACACACCGAATCAAGTCACACCTGCCATGTGACGTCACAAACTCAAAATGACCTCACAACCCTAAAATGACGTCACACACCCATTGTGACATCACACAACCCAAAA
>NW_011215474.1:0-1021 GCF_000146605.3 Meleagris gallopavo
AAATAAGTGAGTACTTTACCTGTATTTCCCCCTTTTTCCTTTGACAGTATTTCAAAAAATGCTCAAAGTTGTTTGGTGTTTCAAACACTGTTCAATGTTTTATACATACATGCCAAACAACAAAGCTGCCAGGAAAAAAAAAAAACTATTTCTGAGAAACATACATTATCATTCTGAGGTTAGACGCAGGAAGCAGTGATGCCAATTAAACAATCATCTAATCACTGTTTTAAGTTCTGCTTTCTTGAGACACGCATTTCTTCCTAAAAGGATTCATAATACATATGAAGGATAAAAACATGTGCCCCAATAACAAACTCTAACGGGGAAAAACTTTAAAATTTCCTTTAACCATTTGTTTCTTTACCTGACAAGTTTACCAGAACTGTTCTTGACCGTACCACCTATAATTAACTCTTCCTGCCAATGCATGTATTTTCTTGACAGTCCGTAGCATCCACCACTCAAAACAAGGGCTACATCAAGAGGCTAGAAAAAGTTATAAAGAAGAAATTGATCAGTAGCATAACTTCAGACAAACCTGTACCATAAATCAAAATCCTCCCCAATAAAACATATAAACAAGCACAAGAAAACTTACTTTGGTAGAATTTTTATTGGGAGCTGTGATTGGGCAATCAGGATCAGCAGGATTCAGGCAAGGTCGATCCATATAACCATGACCAACCTCTGCTTTATTCAGCATTTCTTCCCAGCTCTCCACTTGGTAGTTTATTTTCTTTAACTCTTCCAAGAATTCTAAGGGGTCAAAGTTGATCCACTGCAAAGGAGGCTTCCCTCTGCAAAATAAATCGGGGAGGAATTATTAAAATAAAGGAAGACAAAAGAAGTACTGAAACAAACATACTTACATTTGCACAAATAATTGAGGGTTATTTTATTTTTTAAAGTATGTTTGTTTTCTAAGTTATTACTTTTGCTGATAAGGCTGTTTCATACAAAATAAGGCATATTTTAATTATATTTGTTTATGTACTTTTCTCGTAGCCTTGCTGTTATT
>NW_011215475.1:0-737 GCF_000146605.3 Meleagris gallopavo
GCCAAATAAAACAGACATTACCATTAAACACAGGACTATGGTCCTCCATGGAGGACCTTCAAAATTTCATTCGTGAATTAGGCATGAGAGAAGTGATTTATGAAGACTCATTTGATAGCCCAGATATGATCAGGTTCTTGGCAGGTATGAGAGATTTAATCTTACAACAGGCCCCTTCCCAGCT
Source organism: Meleagris gallopavo (assembly GCF_000146605.3). Taxonomy (NCBI): domain Eukaryota; kingdom Metazoa; phylum Chordata; class Aves; order Galliformes; family Phasianidae; genus Meleagris; species Meleagris gallopavo. Next base: position 185 of record NW_011215475.1, read on the forward strand.
ATACGGGACCTTAGTTTCTATATTAAACCCTCTGGTGACCTTGGAAGCCATGGTTCAACAGGCTGCCCAGATAGTAGCTGATCTGGGGGAGACGGAGCGTCTGCAGACTAGGCGCAATATCAAAGTGGTAAAAGAAGCAGAGGTGCTCCCAGTAGTTAAAACCAAGAGGTCACCTATGCGAAACTCTCCATCAGGGCCCGTAAGGGTCTCACAAAAACAAATGTTTAATGACCTTATTCAGGCTGGGGTCCAATTCGCTAAGATTGACTGCCAGTCCAATCATATCCTCCTTCAGCTGAGACAGCTGAAGGACAACCAGAGATTCCAGAAGTACCCTAAGAAACAAATGGTAAGAGTTATAGGAACAGCACCGACGACGACATGGAATTTGGAGGATTTCAGCATTCCCAACAGAAAAAAAAAAAGTCCCCTCAGGTGCTTCGGGCTACAATGCCTGAACCACCTGAAGCAAAAGATCTGACTTTGGCCCTGTTGATGGCATGACAAGGGATGTCAGTCTCCCTAGGGCCTCCAGATGGGACTGGAGGCCCTA
>NW_011215476.1:0-792 GCF_000146605.3 Meleagris gallopavo
AGTGGGACTTTTGCAAAAATTGGGAGTTTTGTAGAGGCTGCAGCAAAAAAGTGGGACTTATGCATGAATCCCAGGTTAAATAAAACGGGGTTTTTGCAGAAAAATGCATCCAGAAAGTGGAACTTTTGCAAAAGTTGCATCAACAAAGTGGGGCTCTTGCAAAAATCACAGCAAAAATTGGGAGTTTTGCAGAGGTTGAAGCAAAAAAAGAAGAGTTTTGCATGAATCCCAGGTTAAATAAAGTGGGATTTTTGCAAAAAGATGCATCTAAAAAGCGGGACTTTTGCAAAAATCACAGCAAAAATGGGAGTTTTGCAGAGGTTGCAGCAAAAAAGAAGAGTTTTGCACGAATCCCAGGTTAAATAAAGGTGGGATTTTTGCAAAAAGATGCATCCAGAAAGTGGGATTTTTGCAAAAAGTTGCATCTAAAAAGTGGGATTTTTGCAAAAATCACAGCAAAAACTGGGAGTTTTGCAGAGGTTGCAGCAAAAAAGAAGAGTTTTGCACGAATCCCAGCTAAAAGAAAGTGGGAGTTTTGCAAAAAGTTGCATCCAAAAAAGTGGGACTTCAGCAAAAATCGCAGCAAAAACGGGAAGTTTTGCAAAAGTTGCTGGGGAAAAAAAAAGACTTTTGCACGAATCCCAGCTTAAATAAAGTGGGGCTTTTGCAAAAAGTTGCATCAACAAAGTGGGACTTTTGCAAAAATCGCAGCAGAAATTGGGAGTTTTGCAGAAGTTGCAGCAAAAAAAAAAAAAGAGTTTTGCACGAATCCCAGGTTAAATAAAGTGGGTT
>NW_011215477.1:0-681 GCF_000146605.3 Meleagris gallopavo
AGTGAGCTGGGCGTTGGCCTCTTCTCTCGTGTAGCTGGTGATAAAACTAGAGGGAATGGCTTCAAGCCATACCAGGGGAGATTTAGGCTGGACATTAGGAAATACTACTTCTCTGAAACTGAAAATTCAGGCATTAGAATGGGCTGCCCAGGGAGGTGAGGGATCACTGACCCTGAAGGTGTTCAAGGAATGTTTGGATTTTGTGTTGAGGGATATGGTTTAGGGAGAACTATTGATGATAGGTGGATGGTTGGACTGGATGATCGTGTAGGTCTTTTCCAACCTTGGTGATTCTGTGATTCTGTGAAGTTCTTGTAAGTATCTAAATGGAGGTGGGAGGCAAATGGATGAGGCCAGGCTCTTCTCCATGGTGTGTAGTTGTAGGACAAGGAGTAATGGCCTGATATTTGAACATAGTATGTTCTGTACTAAAATGTGGAAGAACTTCTGTATAGTAAGGGTGACAGAGATATTGTGGAGTCTCTTTCAATGGAGATATTCAAGATCCATCTGGATGTCTATCTGTGCCACCTATTGTAGGGAACCTGCTTTAGCAGGGAGTTGGACTCAGTGATCGTCGGAGGTCCTGTCCAACAGCTGTGGTTCTGTGGTTCTGTGGTTCTGTGATTCTGTGATCCTGTGATTCTGTGATTCTGTTATGTACTGTTACATGGATTTAAA
>NW_011215478.1:0-709 GCF_000146605.3 Meleagris gallopavo
TCATTAAATGGGGTCTGTATGGGGTCATTAATGGGGTCTGTGTGGGGTCATTCCATGGGTCTGTATGGGGTCATTAATGGGGTCTGTGTGGGGTCATTAATGGGGTCAGTATGGGGTCATTCCATGGGTCTGTATGGGGTCATTAATGGGGTCTGTATGGGGTCATTCCATGGGTCTGTATGGGGTCATGAAATGGGGTCTGTATGGGGTCATTAATGGGGTCTGTATGGGGTCATTAATGGGGTCTGCATGGGGCAGCAATGTGGGGTGATGTTATGGGGCGGTGTTATGGGATGATGTTATGGGGTGGTGCTATGGGGCGGAGTTATGGGGTCTCTAGGGGCCATTCCATGGGGTCTGTATGGGCCAGCGCTATGGGGTGCTGTTATGGGACGATGTTATGGGGCGGTGTTATGGGGCGGTGTTATGGGGTCTCTATGGGGCCATTCCACGGCGTCTCTATGGGGTGGCGCCGTGGGGTGGTGTTATGGGGTGGTTTTACGGGGCAGCGCTATGGGGTGGTGCTATGGGGTCTCTGTGGGGCCATTCCATGGGTCTGTATGGGGCGGTGTTATGGGGCGGCGCTATGGGGCGGTGTTATGGGGCGATGTTATGGGGCAGCACTTCGGGGTGGTGCTATGGAGTCTCTATGGGGCCATTGCACGGGGTCTCTATGGGGTGGCGCCGTGGGGCGGCGCTGTGTGGCGGC
>NW_011215479.1:0-496 GCF_000146605.3 Meleagris gallopavo
GAATGGGGATCCTTCCTCTGCAGGCACTGCGGGGGACAAAGGGGTGGTTGGGGGGTGAAGGGAGGGGTTTTGGGGCTGTGCTGGGGAATGGAGAGGAGGTTTGGGGATCACTGGATCTGAGGACCTCAGAGGGTCTGGGAGGCCTCATGGGGGGCACAGAAAGGACAGAGGTACTGTGGATGCTGTGGGATTCGATGAGGACCAGGGATCATTGGATCTGAGGACCTCCCAGACCCTGTGAGGTCTCATGGGGGGCACAGAAAGGACAGAGGTGCTGTGGATGCTGCAAGGTTTGACCAGGCACCGGGGATCACTGGATCTGAGGACCTCAGAGGGTCCCAGAGGCCTCATGGGGGGCAGAGAAAGGCCAGAGGTGCTGTGGATGCTGCAGGGTTCCATGGGGCACCGGGGATCATTGGATCTGAGGACCTCCCAGACCCTGTGAGGTCTCATGGGGGGCACAGAAAGGACAGAGGTGCTGTGGATGCTGCAAGGT
>NW_011215480.1:0-526 GCF_000146605.3 Meleagris gallopavo
CCCAATGGGAATTTGAATAGGAACCCCAAAAGGATCCCAATGGGAACCCCAACGGGAATTGCAATGGGAACCCAATGGGAACCCCAAAGGAAACCCCAAAAGAAATCCCAATGGGAATTTGAATAGGAACCCCAAAAGGATCCTAACGGGAATGGGAACTGCAATGGGATCCCAATGGGAACCCCAAAAAGTTCCCAATGGGAACACAATGGGAACCCCAATAAGATCCCAGTGGGAATTCCAATGGGAACCCCAAAAGGATCCCAACAGGAATGGGAACTACAGTGGGAATCCCAATGGGAACCCCAATAAGATCCCGATAAGATCCCAATGGGAATCCCAAAAGGATCCCAACGAGAATCCCAATGGGAACTGCAATGGGAATCCCAATGGGAACCCCAATAAAATCCCTATGGGAATCCCAATAGGAACCCCAAAAGGATCCCAATGGAAACCACAACGGGAATTGCAATGGGATCCCAATAGGAACCCAAAGGAAACCCCAAAGGAAATCCCAATGGGAATT
>NW_011215481.1:0-1024 GCF_000146605.3 Meleagris gallopavo
ATGAGTTCTGTGACCTTTAAGGACCCACCGATGCCAAGAATTCCAAGGTTCTGTGGCCTTTAAGGACCCTCCCACCCCAACCATTCCAAGGTTCTGTGACCTTTAAGGACCCTCCCTTCCCAACAATTCCATGCTTCTGTGATATTTAAGGACGCTCCTATTCCAACAATTGCAAGGTTCTCTGACCTGTAAGGACCCTCTCATCCTAAAAATTCCATGGTTCTGTGACCTTTAAGGACCCTCCCATCCCGACAATTCCAAGATTCTGTGACCATTAAGAATCCACTCTCCCCAACCATTGCATGATTCTGTGACCTTTAAGGACCCTCCCACCCCAGCCATTCCATAGTTCTGTGACCTCTTAGGACCCTCCCATCCCAACCATTCCATGGCTCTCTGACCTTTAAGGACACTTTCATCCCAAACTTTCCATGGTTCTGTGAACTTTTTAGGACCCACCGACTATAACCATTCCATTTTTCTGTGACCTCTTAGGACCATCCTATCCCAACAATACCATGGTTCTGTGACCTTTAAGAACCCTCCCACTTCAAATATTCCATGGTTCTGTGACCCCTTAGGACTGACCCATTAAAAACATTGCATGTGACCTTTAAGGACCCTCCTATCCCAACAATTCCATTGCTCTGTGACCTTTAAGGACCCTCCCTCCCCAGCCATTCCATAGTTCTGTGACCTCTTAGGACCCTCCCATCCCAATGATTCCATGGCTCTCTGACCTTTAAGGACACTTTCATCCCAAACTTTCCATGGTTCTGTGACCTTTTAGGACCCACCCACTAAAACCATTCCATTTTTCTGTGACCTCTTAGGACCATCCTATCCCAACAATTCCATGGTTCTGTGACCTTTAAGAACCCTCCCACTTCAAACATTCCATGGTTCTGTGACCCCTTAGGACTGACCCATTAAAACATTGCATGTGACCTTTAAGGACCCTCCTATCCCAACAATTCCATTGCTCTGTGACCTTTAAGGACCCTTCCACCCCAAACATTCCCAT
>NW_011215482.1:0-754 GCF_000146605.3 Meleagris gallopavo
CAGTAGGGGATCGATGTCACCCTGGAGGCAACGATGTCACCCCAACAGGACCACCAACAGTAGGGGATCGATGTCACCCATGAAGGGATGGTGTCACCCCAACACGACCACCATCAGTAGGGGATCAATGTCACTCATGAAGGGATGGTGTCACCTCAACACGACCACCATCAGTAGGGGATCGATGTCACCCTGGAGGCAACGATGTCACCCCAACAGGACCGCCAACAGTAGGGGATCAATGTCACCCTCCAGGAGGTGGTGTCACCCCAAAAGGACCACCATCAGTAGGGAATCAATGTCACCCCAACAGGACCACCATCAACAAGGGATCGATGTCACCCTGGAGGCAACGATGTCACCCCAACAGGACCACCAACAGTAGGGGATCGATGTCACCCTCCAGGAGGTGGTGTCACCCCAACAGGACCACCATCAACAGAGTCACCCTGGAGACAACAGTGTCACCCCAACAGGACCACCATCAGTAGGGGATCAATGTCACTCATGAAGGGATGATGTCACCCCAACAGGACCACCATCAGTAGGGGCCCAATGTCACCCTGGAGACAACGATGTCACCCCAACAGGACCACCATCAGTAGGGGATCGATGTCACTCATGAAGGGATGGTGTCACCCCAACAGGACCACCAACAGTAGGGGATCGATGTCACCCTGGAGGCAACGATGTCACCCCAACAGGACCACCATCAGTAGGGGATCGATGTCACTCATGAAGGGATGGTGTCACC
>NW_011215483.1:0-1211 GCF_000146605.3 Meleagris gallopavo
GCCCAATGCGACCCAATGGGGCCCAATTGGACCCAATGCAGCTCAATGGAGCCCCATGGAACCCAATGCGGCCCAATGGACCCAATGCAGACCAATGGAACCCAATGGAGCCCCATGGAGCCCAATGCGACCCCATGGGGCCCAATGGAGCCCAATTGGACCCAATACAGCCCAACGGAGCCGAATGGACTCAATGCAGCCCAATGGAGCCCCATGGAGCCCAATTGGACCCAATGCACCCAATGCAGCCCAATGGAGCCCAACGCAGCCCCATAGAGCCCAATGCAGCCCCATAGAGCCCAACGCAGCCCCATAGAGCCCAATTGGACCCAATGGAACCCAATGCAGCCCAATGGAGCCAATGCAGCCCCATGGAGCCCCATGCAGCCCCATGGAGCCCGATGCGACCCAATGGAGCCCAATGTGACCCAATGGAGCCCAACGCAGCCCAATACGACCCAATGGGGCCCAATGCAACCCAATGGGGCCCAATGCAACCCAATGGAGCCCAATGGAGCCCAACGGAGCCCCATGGAGCCCAATGGAGCCCCATGGACTCAATGCAGCCCAATGGAGCCCAACTGGAGCCAATGCAGCCCCATGGAGCCCAATGCAGCCCAACGGAGCCCAACGGAACCCAATGGAGCCCAATGCAGCCCAATGGAGCCCAATACAGCTCAATGGAGCCCAATGGAGCCCAATTGGACCCAATGCAGCCCAATGCAGCCCCATGGAGCCAATACAGCTCAATGGAGCCCAATGGAGCCCAATGCAGCCCAATGGAACCCAACGTGACCCAATGCAGCCCCATGGAGCCCAATTGGACCCAATGCAGCCCAATGGAACCCAATGGAGCCCCATGGAGCCCAATGGACTCAATGGAGCCCAATGGAGCCCAATTGGACCCAATGCAGCCCAATGGAGCCCCATACAGCCCAATGCAGCCCAATGCAGCCCGACTGGACCCAACGGAACCACATTGAGTCCAACAGAACCCATCGGAACCCAACGGAACCACACTGAGCCCAACAGAACCCATCGGAACCACACTGAGCCCAACGGACCCAACGGAGCCCCATAGAGCCCCATAGAACCCAATAAAGCCCCATAGAGCCCCATAGAACGAAAAGAACCCCATAGAGCCCCATAGAACCCAACAGAACTCAACAGAGCTCCATAGAACCCCATAGAGCCCCATAGAGCCCCACAGA
>NW_011215484.1:0-1025 GCF_000146605.3 Meleagris gallopavo
CCCCGCTGTCCCCATTGTCCCCAGCCTCACTGGTCCCATTGTATCCCATTGCCCCTACAAGGACCCATCTGTCCCCATGGGGTCCCAAATGTCCCCAGCACTACTGTCCCTGTGTCCCCCACTGCCCCTATAGGGACCCATCTGTCCCCACTGTCCCCATGGGGTCCCAAATGTCCCCAACCCCACTGTCCCCAAGTCCCCCATTGCTCTTATAGGGACCCATCTGTCCCCATGGGGTCCCAAATGTCCCCAACTCCACTGACCCCACGTCCCCCACTGCCCCTATAGGGACCCGTCTGTCCCCAGTGTCCCCATGGGGTCCCAAATGTCCCCAACCCCGCTGACCCCTTGTCCCCCATTGTCCCTATAGGGACCCATCTGTCCCCACTGTCCCCATGGGGTCCCAAATGTCCCCAACACTACTGTCCCTATGTCCCCCACTGCCCCATAGGGACCCATCTGTCCCCATTGTCCCCATGAGGTCCCCAAGTCCCACAATGTCCCTATAGGGACCCATCCGTCCCCATGGGGTCCTTATTGTCCCCACTACCACCAACCCCATTGACCCCTTGTCCCCCATCGTCCCTATAGGGACCCATCTGTCCTCACTGTCCCCATGGGGTCCCATATGTCCCCAACACTACTGTCCCCAAGTCCCACAGTGTCCCTATAGGGACTCATCTGTCCCCATGGGGTCCCAAATGTCCCCAACCCCACTGTCCCCACATTCCCCATTGCTCTTATAGGGACCCATCTGTCCCCATTGTCCCCATGAGGTCCCCAAGTCCCACAGTGTCCCTATAGGGACCCATCCGTCCCCATGGGGTCCTGATTGTCCCCACTACCACCAACCCCATTGACCCCTTGTCCCCCACTGTCCCTATAGGGACCCATCTGTCCCCATGTCCCCATGGGGTCCCAAATGTCCCCAACGCTACTGTCCCCACATCCCCCACTGCCCAAATAGGGACCCATCTGTCCCCACTGTCCCCATGGGGTCCCCAGCCCCCCATACCCACCCTACA
>NW_011215485.1:0-708 GCF_000146605.3 Meleagris gallopavo
AAGAACTTGGGGACACGGGATGTGGGGACACAAGAACTTGGGGACATGGGGATGTGGGGACACAAGAACTTGGGGACACGGGATGTGGGGACAAGGGGATGTGAGGACACAAGAACTTGGGGACACGGGATGTGGGGACACAAGAACTTGGGGACACGGGATGTGGGGACACAAGAACTTGGGGACATGAGATGTGAGGACACAAAAACTTGGGGACACGGGATGTGGGGACACAAGAACTTGGGGACACGGGATGTGGGGACACGGGATGTGGGGACAAGGGGATGTGGGGACAAGGGGATGTGAGGACGAAGAGACAGAAGCTGGGATGCAGGCACAGGGCACGCAGACATGGGGACACGGGGATGGAGGACACGGGGATGGAGGACACGTGGGTGGACACGGAGACACGGGGCCGAGGTGCCACCAGGACGGTAACCGTGCGGGTAAGGAGGGTTTGGGGTTCCCCCCACCTGGATGGAGTTGCCCTGGTACTTGTGGTACTCGGTGTTGGCCTTGAGGTCGTCGATGTCGATGGTGGGCAGCCCCGAGATGAGCAGCTCCAGCTCCTGCTCCGTGAAGATGGAGATGAGGCGCTTCGGGATGATCTCGTAGAAACCCTCCAAGAAGGCGGCCAGCTGCTTCCGGATGGCTCCTGGGGGACAATAGGGGACGTTCAGAGGGGGGGGTTCTGACCCCCAACCCCCC
>NW_011215486.1:0-825 GCF_000146605.3 Meleagris gallopavo
TATTATATTATATTATATTATATTATCTCTCATTCTGCTATAATATTTAGTAAATGAGTTTTTTTCCCTTAGCTCGTTGCTGCTGTTTTTTCTCATCTAGTGCCCCATCACCCCACATTTTTCCCTTCCTCTCTTTCCCCTTTCCTTGAGCATGGGACCATGGGTCCCTTTGTCCCCTGTCACAGAACTAGGCCAAATTGGGCTGAACCATGACAGAAACTAAGCATGCTTTTCTTAAAAACTAAATATCGTTACCCGGTAACAGGGCGAGGGCAGAGCCAGCGCTACCGGCAGCACGGTGGGGCTGATCAGTCGCACCCATTAAGGCTATCTAATAGTGTTAGTCAGTCTGCTGGTTTGCCATGGCTGCACCCCAGTGGAAGGCTACTGCCACGAAAAATGTGGAGACCCAGACAGAGGTCCCATGTTCACGTAAAAGGAAGACGGCAGCCAAGAAGAATGTGGAGACCCAGACTGAGGTCCCGTGCATGCATGAAAGGAAGGCTGACGCTAAGAAAAATGTGCAGACTCAGACTGAGGTCCCAAAACACGATGCTAGTGTGCAGGTCACTGGCTGTGATGAGTGCCAGAGCCTGGCTTTTCCAGTGCCAGGTGATGGAGGCAGCACATGTGTAAGGTGTGACCAGCTAAATGACTTACTCAGCCTTGTGGCTGACCTGAAGAAGGAGGTGGAGGGGCTGAAGATCATAAAGGAATGTGACAGGGAGATGGATTGGTGGTGCCAGTCCCTATCAGCCCCAAGATCTTGGCACACATCTGAGGCTCCACATGGAGCACGTCACCCCCTGCTGCCTTGCAAACAGG
>NW_011215487.1:0-858 GCF_000146605.3 Meleagris gallopavo
TAGTGTCCCCATGTCCCCATGTCCCCCTGGCCCCATAATGTCCCCATAGTGTCCCCATAGTGTCCCCATGTTCCCCTCTCCCAGTAGTGTCCCCATGTCCCCATGTCCCCCTGGCCGCATAATGTCCCCATGTCCCCATAGTGTCCCCATGTTCCCCTCTCCCAGTAGTGTCCCCATGTCCCCATGTCCCCCTGGCCCCATAATGTCCCCATAATGTCCCCATGTCCCCATGTCCCCCTGGCCCCATTATGTCCCCATGTCCCCATAGTGTCCCATGTTCCCCTCTCCCAGTAGTGTCCCCATGTCCCCCTGGCCCCATAATGTCCCCATGTCCCCATAATGTCCCATGTTCCCCTCTCCCAGTAGTGTCCCCATGTCCCCATGTCCCCCTGGCCCCATAATGTCCCCCTGGCACCATAATGTCCCCATGTCCCCATAGTGTCCCCATAATGTCCCCATGTCCCCCTAGCCCCATAATAACCCACCGTCCCCATAATGTCCCCACAATGTCCCCCCCCCTAATGTCCCACCTTCCACATAGTGTCCCCCTGTCCCCATAATGTCCCCATGTCCCCATAGTGTCCCCATGTCCCCCTGGCCCCATAATAACCCACCGTCCCCATAATGTCCCCATGTCCCCATGGTGTCCCCGTGTCCCCATAGAGTCCCCCCTGTCCCCATAATATCCCCCTGTCCCTATAAAGTCCCCATGTCCCCCTGATCCCATAATGCTCCCATGTCCCCATAATGTCCCCATAATGTCCCCATAATGTCCCTCTGTCCCCATAATGTCCCCCTGTCCGCATAGTGTCCCCATGTCCCCCGGTCCCCATTATGTCCCCATTTCCCCATAGCGTC
>NW_011215488.1:0-668 GCF_000146605.3 Meleagris gallopavo
CACATCTCAGTCCCCCTCTGCCCCATAGCATCATCCCCCGCCCCATAGAATCACCCCCCTCTGCCCCATAGCATCATTCTCCTTTACCCCATAGCATCGTTCCCCCACACCCCATAGCATCATCCTCCTCTGCCCCATAGAATCATCCCCTCTGCCCCATAGAACCGCCCCCTCTACCCCATAGCATCATTCCCCCCCACCCCATAGCGTCGTTGTGCTCTGCCCCATAGCATCATTTCCCCCCACCCCACAGCTTCATCCCTCTCTGCCCCATGGCATCGTTCTCCTCTGCCCCATAGCATCATCCTCCCTGCCCCATAGCATCATCCCCCCACCCCATAGCATTGCCCTCCCCGCCCCATAGAATCACCACCCCATAGCATCGTTCTCCTCTGCCCCATAGCATCATCCTCTTTACCCCATAGCATCGCCCCCCTGTGCCCCATAGAATCGCCACCTTTGCCCCATAGCATCACCCCCCCCACCCCATAGCATCGTCCTCTTCTGCCCCATAGCATCGCCCCCGTCTACCCCATAGAATCGCCACCTCTGCCCCATAACATCATCTCCCTTTACCCCATAGCATCGCCCCCCTGTGCCCCATAGAATCGCCACCTTTGCCCCATAGCATCACCCCCCCCACCCCATAGCATCGTCCTCCTCTGCCC
>NW_011215489.1:0-548 GCF_000146605.3 Meleagris gallopavo
AGGTGAGCTGGGCTTGTTCAGCCTGGAGAAAAGAAGTTTGCAGGGTGGCCCCACTGAAGTCTTCCAGTACTTAAAGGGAGCCTACAAACTGGAAGAGAGTCAGCTCTTTGAAAGGGTAGGTAATGGTAGAAGAAAGGGAAATGATTTTAAGTTGAAGGAGGGAAGATTTAGGTTGGATGGCTGGGGGAAGTTCTTTACTGTGAGGGAAGATGTAACTGTGAGTGAGTTACCAAAGAATTTATCAGACTCTTTGATAGACTCTATCACTGTGAAACCTTGGGAGTCTGGAGTGTAAGACAGAGAGCAAATGGTATCTGTTTGTGTCTAAGGGTAAACAGGAGGTTCTTTCTGTATGCGTTGTTAACCTTATCACAGTTAAGAAACCTTTCATCCTTTATCACTTTGTTTGGGAGAAGCTAGGCCAATTAACTGATTAGAGGAAGAGGAATTCCTGGCTTGTAAGTGAATGGTATACAAGATTGTAATGGTTTTATGATTTCTCGTTATCAGTATTCCACATCATAACATCATGTAATGCACTGGGGGTT
>NW_011215490.1:0-841 GCF_000146605.3 Meleagris gallopavo
ATGAAAATTCCCACTTTATTCCAAAAAATTCCTGTTTTTACACGAAAATACCCCTTTTTCTCCCACCAATACCTGTTTTTAACCAAAAATACCCCTTTTTCTCCAAGAAATACCTGTCTATACACCAAAATACCCACTTTTTCTCCAAGAAATACCTGCTTTTACACGAAAATACCCCTTTTTCTCCCACAAATACCTGTTTTTATACCAAAATACCATTTTTCACCCACAAATACCTGTTTTTACACGAAAATACCCCTTTATCTCCCAGAAATACCTTTTTTTTATACGAAATTACCCCTTGTTCTCCAAGAAATACCTGTTTTTACACAAAAATACCACTTTTTCTCCAGGAAATACATTTTTTTACATGAAAATACACTTTTTTCGACCGAAAATTAACGTTTTTACATGAAAACACCAATTTTTCTCCCGCAAATACCTGTTTTTACACGAAAACACCCCTTTTTGTCCCACAAATACCTTTTTTTTTCACCTAAATATCCCTTTTTCTGCCAGAAATTCCTGTTTTTACACAAAAATACCCCTTTTTCTCCAAGAAATACCAGTTTTTACACGAAAATACCAATTTTTCTACAGTAAATACCTGTTTTTTTCAGCAAAATAAACCGTTTTTTAAAAGAAATACCTGTTTTTAACCAAAATACCCCTTTTGCTCCCACAAATACCTGTTTTAAAAGAAAATTCCCACTTTATTCCAAAAAATACTTGTTTTTAACCGAAAATACCCCTTTTTCTCCCACAAATACCTGTTTTTACACGAACATACCCCTTTATCTCCCACAAATACCTGTTTTTACACGAAAATACCCCTTTTTCT
>NW_011215491.1:0-480 GCF_000146605.3 Meleagris gallopavo
GTTAGGGTTAGGGTTAGGGTAGGGTTAGGGTTAGGGTTAGGGTTAGGGTTAGGGTTAGGGTTAGGGTTAGGGTTAGGGTTAGGGGTAGGGTTAGGGTTAGGGTTAGGGTAGGGTTAGGGTTAGGGTTAGGGTTAGGGTTAGGGTTAGGGTTAGGGTAAGGGCAAGGATTAGGGCTAGGGTTAGGGTTATGGTAAGGGTTAGAGTTTGTTTTTACACGAAAATTCCCCTTTTTGTAACTCTCATACCTGTTTTTACACAAAAATACCCCTTTTTCTAACAGAAATACCTCTTTTTACACCAAAATACCCCTTTTTCTCCCACAAATTCCAGTTTTTACACGAAAATACCCCTTTTTCTCACACAAATACCCGTTTTTACACGAAAATAACCCATTTTCTCATAGAAATACCTGTTTTTACACCAAAATACCCCTTTTTCTATCACAAATACCTGTTTTTACACAAAAATACCACTTTTTCT
>NW_011215492.1:0-669 GCF_000146605.3 Meleagris gallopavo
CTCGTTAGGGTTGGGGACATCATTGGGGTTGGGGACATCGTTAGGGCTGGGGGACTCGTTAGGACATCGTTAGGATCGGGGGACATCGTTAGGGTTGGGGACATCGTTAGGGTTGGGGACATCATTAGGATCGGGGGACATCGTTAGGGTTGGGGACCTCGTTAGGGTTGGGGACATCGTTAGGGTTGGGGACCTCGTTAGGGTTGGGGACCTCGTTAGGGTTGGGGACTCATTAGGACATCATTAGGATCGGGGGACATCGTTAGGGTTGGGGACCTCGTTGGGGTTGGGGACTCGTTAGGGTTGGGGACTCATTAGGACATCGTTAGGATCGGGGGACATCGTTAGGGTTGGGGACTCGTTAGGGTTGGGGACATCATTAGGACATCATTAGGATCAGGGGACATCGTTAGGGTTGGGGACTCGTTGGGGTATGGGGTCACAGTTATGGGGTTTGGGGTCACAGCTATGGGGTCAGGATCACAGCTATGGGGTTTGGGGTCACAGCTATGGGGTCAGGATCACAGCTATGGGGTTTGGGGTCACAGCTATGGGGTCAGGGTCACAGCTATGGGGTTTGGGGTCACAGCTATGGGCTTTGGGGTCCCAGCTATGGGGTCGGGACCACAACTATGGGGTCAGGGTCCCAGCTATGGGGTCAGGGTCCCA
>NW_011215493.1:0-920 GCF_000146605.3 Meleagris gallopavo
TGTCCCCATCGTGTCCCCATCGTGTCCCCAAATGAACTCTAATGTCCCCATGCTGTCCCCATCGTGTCCCCATTGTGTCCCCAAATGAACTCTAATGTCCCCATACTGTCCCCCTTCTGTCCCCATCGTGTCCCCAAATGAACTCTAATGTCCCCATGCTGTCCCCATTCTGTCCCCATGCTGTCCCCAAATGAACTCTAATGTCCCCAAATGTCCCCAAATCACCCCATACTGTCCCCATTCTGTCCCCATCGTGTCCCCAGATGAACTCTAACGTCCCCATTCTGTCCCCATCGTGTCCCCAAATGAACTCCAATGTCCCCATACTGTCCCCATGCTGTCCCCATCGTGTCCCCAAATGAACTGCAATGTCCCCATACTGTCCCCATGCTGTCCCCATGCTGTCCCCAAATGAACTCTAATGCCCCCATACTGTCCCCAAATCACCCCATGCTGTCCCCATTCTGTCCCCATCGTGTCCCCAGATGAACTCTAACGTCCCCATGCTGTCCCCATGCTGTCCCCATCGTGTCCCCAAATGAGCTCCAATGTCCCCATACTGTCCCCATTCTGTCCCCATGATGTCCTCAAATGAACTCTAATGTCCCCATACTGTCCCCAAATCATCCCATAATGACCCCATGCTGTCCCCTTCGTGTCCCCAGATGAACTCCAATGTCCCCATGCTGTCCCCACATCACCCCATACTGTCCCCATTCTGTCCCCATCGTGTCCCCAAATGAACTCTAATGTCCCCATGCTGTCCCCATCGTGTCCCCATCGTGTCCCCAAATGAACTCTAATGTCCCTTTTTTGTCCCCATTCTGTCCCCATCGTGTCCCCAAATGAACTCCAATGTCCCCATGCTGTCCCCAAATCATCCCATAATGACCCCATTCTGTCCCCATCGTGTCCCCATG
>NW_011215494.1:0-791 GCF_000146605.3 Meleagris gallopavo
TGGTTCTCATAGGAAGCTGCATTTTGCCAGGTGTAAGGAACTGACAGAGACAACCAAGACCAAAGTATTTCAGGCTGAATTCCCCTTGTTCCTCCCACCTCCTCTGAACAAATGGAGGCTCTGACAGAGTGGAGAGATTAATTCAGAATATGTGTGCACAGTACACCTGGCAGACCCCACAAAGCTTGGCTCAAAGAACAAAGACGAAACAAAGGCATGAATAGAGCAGTAGAAGGATTTACAAAAGGACAAAATGGGCAGCCATTTAAAGGTGACAGTAATTACTTAAGTAAATGTCAAAACTCTTCAAAGAAGCAAGGGGGATAATATTCATGAATACTTAAGGCAGAAACGTGAGCATGTTGATTTGCCATTTGGAAGATTATGTTTCCTTCTTATCTCCTCTCTGATAGCTACAATAACGGGCACTAAAATTTGTTCCTGAAAAAATGCAAAGAAATCACTCAGTGTCTGAGGACGTGTTGATTTCTACATGTATTGAAATCAATGGTCCTTAAATTCACGTGGAGCCCCATTCCTGAGCCTACACATGATGATGAAAATGAGGGAACAGCAGAAAGGATTTCAGATCACTGTAAACGTGTGGAGACACTTTTCCTGCAATAGCCAGTATTTCCTGAGCACAGTGAGACAACAGAAGCTCACCGGATCTTTCAGCTCCAACCCAGCTGTCACCATCACAGGCAGAGGAACCCACAGGTTATCATACAAAAAGTGGCAGTGCCCAAGCAAGCATGGGAGAAAATTTGGCACTGCTCTGCCACATCCTT
>NW_011215495.1:0-980 GCF_000146605.3 Meleagris gallopavo
GGCTGCGTTCCAGAGCCAGCTGGGTGTCACAGCAGCCCGGAATGCTGAGCAGAAGGGCAGTGCCAGCCACACATCGCCGCCGAGTAGCCGAGTGAGCCAGGGCTGTGGCGGGCAGGAGCAGCCCATGGCGATGGATGGGGCTGCTCCTCCTCTGCCTCACAGCCACACGCGGGGACAGGGACACAGCAGGACGGCGAGACGCTCCTGTGCTCACCCACAGCACACAGAAGTCGCTCCCAAACTGGAGTCACCTCGCTCCCCAAGGACCCGGGCAGCTCCCCAAGGACCCCTGGCCCTGCCCCAACATTTGCTGCTGCTTTGCTGAGTCCTGACCCCACTGCAGGTGCTGGCACCGGACCTGCTGATTGCAGTGGCCCTTTCCACACAGCCCTGGGGACAGCAACCCGGTGAGCAGGGCTGTGCAGGGGAGGGCAGCACAGGGCAGCAGGGCAGGAGGCTGCTCCCTTCTTCCTTTTTTTTCCCTCTGGCTTGCAGATGGACAGCCCAACACCAATGGCTCCAGATGACCAGAAGTGCTGGAGCTCAGCCCTGCAAACTGGTGTCTTACAACAAAGATAAGTCAACTCCAAACTGGAGCCTGTCGTGCTCCTACAGCACCAGGGAAGCTTCCAAAAGTCCCCCTGCCCTCACCCCAACTTCTGGTGCTGCTTTAATGAGTCCTGACCCCACTGCAGGTGCTGGCACCACACCATCTGATTGCAGTGGCCGTGTCAACATGGCAGTGCTGACACAGTGAGCCCCAAATGGCCAAGGAAACCATTTTCAGAGCAGCAACCCGGTGAGCAGGGCTGTGCAGGGGAGGGTAGCACAGGGCAGCAGGGCAGGAGGCTGCTCCCTTCTTCCTTCCTTCCCCTCTGCCTTGCAGATGGACAGCCCAGATGATGAAAAGGGCCTCAGCTCAGCCCACCAGAAGGGTGTCCATCAGAAAAGATAAGTCAGCTCCAAACTGGAGACTGTCG
>NW_011215496.1:0-628 GCF_000146605.3 Meleagris gallopavo
CCGGGGAGGAGGGAGAGCACGAGGGATGCATCCCGGGTGCTGGGGGGAAGGTGGGGATGGGAACCAAAGGAGTGGGTGAGGGGCGTAGTGGGCGTTGGGTTGGGCTGTGGCTGCAGTGTTTCTGGTCTTTTTCTTGTGTGTCTCTGCAGGTGGAACCATGGAGGTGGTTGGGTTGGATGGGTCAGAGCATAGAGGCATGGGGTGGGTTGGAAGGGTCCTTAAATGTCTAAAAGTCATGGGAAGGTTGGGCTAGGAGGGTTCTAAAAGGTCATAGATGTATGGGATGGGTTGGAAGGGTCCTTAAATGTCTTAAAGTCATGGGAAGGTTGGGTTGGAAGGGTTCTAAAAGGTCATAGATGCATGGGATGGGTTGGAAGGGTCCTTAAATGGCTTAAAGTCATGGCACGGTTGGGTTGGAAGGATTCTTAAAGATCATAGATGCATGGGTTGAGTTGGAAGGGCCATTAAGTGTCTTAAAGTCATGGGATGGTTGGGCTAAAGGGTTCTTAAAGATCATAGATGCATGGGGTGAGCTGGAAGGGTCCTTAAATGTCTAAAGTCATTGGACGGTTGGGTTGGAAGGGTTCTAAAAGGTCATAGATGCATGGGGTGGGTTGGAAGGGTCCTT
>NW_011215497.1:0-1149 GCF_000146605.3 Meleagris gallopavo
GGGGGACATTGGGGGACACTGGGTGACATTGAGGGACATTGGGGAGACATTGGGGGACAATGGGGGACATTGGGGGACATTGGGGGACACTGGGTGACAATGGGGGACATTGGGGAGACATTGGGGGACAATGGGGGATATTGGGGGACACTGGGTGACAATGGGTGACAATGGGGGACATTGGGGGACATTGGGGGACACTGGGTGACAATGAGGTGACAATGGGGGACATTGGGGGACATTGTGGGACACTGGGTGACATTGGGGGACATCGGGGGACATTGGGGGACATTGGGGATAGTGGGGGACATTGGGGGACAATGGGTGACATTGGGTAACAATGGGGGACATTGGGGGACATTGGGGGACACTGGGTGACAATGAGGGACATTGGGGGGACATTGGGGGACAATGGGGGACATTGGGGGACATTGGCTGACAACGGGGGACAACGGGGGACATTGGGTGACAATGGGGGAACATTGTGGGACACTGGGTGACAATGGGGTGACAACGGGGGGACATTGTGGGACACAGGGTGACAATGGGGTGACGATGGGGTGACAATGGGGGACATTGGGGGACATTGGGGGACACTGGGTGACAATGAGGGACATCGGGGGACATTGGGGGACATTGGGTGACATTGGGTGACAATGGGGGACATTGTGGGACATTGGGGGACATCGGGGCACATTGGGGGACACTGGGTGACAATGGGGGACACTGGAGGACACTGGGTGACATTGGGTGACAATGGGGGACATTGGGGGACACTGGGTGACATTGAGGGACATTGGGGAGACATTGGGGGACAATGGGGGACATTGGGGGACACTAGGGACATTAGGGGACAATGGGGGACACTGGGTGACAATGGGGGACACTGGAGGACACTGGGTGACTTTGGATGACAATGGGGGACATTGGGGGACATTGGGGGACACTGGGTGACAATGAGGGACATTGGGGAGACATTGAGGGACAATGGGGGACATTGGGGGACACAGGGTGACGATGGGGTGACGATGGGGTGACATTGGGTGACACCGACCAGGCAGCAGAGGCTCTCGGGGGTTGACCTCTTCGGGGCTGGGGACGCTGAGTGTGAGGTCCCCCAGGTTTGGGGTCGGGGATTTGGGGTCTGGG
>NW_011215498.1:0-723 GCF_000146605.3 Meleagris gallopavo
CACGTGTCCCCACGTGTCCCTAACGTCCCTCCATGTCCCGCTGTGTCCCCACGTGTCCCTAACGTCCCTCCAAGTCCCCACGTGTCCCTAACGTCCCTGCACGTGTCCCCACGTGTCCCCACGTGTCCCTATGTGTCCCAATGCATCTCCGTGTGTCCCCATGTGTCCCTAAGCATCCCTCTGTGTCCCCATGTGTCCCGAATGTCCCTCCATGTCCCCACGTGTCCCTATGTGTCCCCATGCATCCCCACGTGTCCCCACGTGTCCCCACATGTCCCTAACGTCCCTCCATGTCCCCACGTGTCCCCACGTGTCCCTAACGTCCCTCCATGTCCCTCTGTGTCCCCACGTGTCCCCACGTGTCCCTAACGTCCCTCCACGTCCCCATGTGTCCCCACGTGTCCCCATGCATCCCCATGTGTCCCTATGTGTCCCTAATGTCCCTCCACATCCCCACGTGTCCCCACGTGTCCCTAACGTCCCTCCACATCCCCACGTGTCCCCACGTGTCCCTAACGTCCCTCCATGTCCCGCTGTGTCCCCACGTGTCCCTAACGTCCCTCCACGTCCCCATGTGTCCCTAATTTCCCTCCACGTCCCCACGTGTCCCAACGTGTCCCTCTGTGTCCCCACGTGTCCCTAACGTCCTTGCACGTCCCTACGTGTCCCTCTGTTTCCCCACGTGTCCCTAACGTCCCTCCACGTCCCCACGTGTCCCCACGT
>NW_011215499.1:0-833 GCF_000146605.3 Meleagris gallopavo
CCCCGATGACGTCACGGCGACGGCGATGACGTCACAGCAGGGAGGGATGGGCGGCGTGATGGCGGCTCTCACCTCCACTGCTTGGCCTCGCAGTCCAGGGCGCTCCTGGAGGGGAAGGGGTGGACCAGTACAAACCAGTACAAACCAGTACAAACCAGTATAAACCACTGTAAGCCAGTACAAACCAGTACAAACCAGTACAAACCAACATAAGCCAGTATAAGCCAGTACAAACCAGTACAAACCAACATAAGCCAGTATAAGCCAGTACAAACCAGTATAAACCACTATAAGCCAGTACAAACCAGTACAAACCAATATAAACCACTATAAGCCACTACAAACCAGTACAAACCAATATAAACCACTATAAGCCAGTACAAACCACTACAAACCAGTACAAACGAGTACAAACCAGTATAAACCAATATAAACCACTACAAACCAGTACAAACCAACATAAAGCACTATAAGTCAGTACAAACCAGTACAAACCAGTACAAACCAGTATAAACCACTATAAGCCAGTACAAACCACTACAAACCAGTACAAACCAATAGAAACCAATATAAACCACTATAAGCCAGTACAAACCACTACAAACCAATATAAACCAGTACAAACCACTATAAGCCACTACAAACCAGTACAAACCAACATAAACCACTATAAACCAGTATAAGCCAGTACAAACCAGTACAAACCAGTACAAACCAATATAAACCATTATAAGCCAGTACAAACCACTACAAACCAGTACAAACCAGTACAAACCAATATAAACCACTATAAGCCAGTACAAACCAGTACAAACCAGTATAAACCACTATAA
>NW_011215500.1:0-1085 GCF_000146605.3 Meleagris gallopavo
TGCATCGCCCCATTGCTCACAGCTTTGCATTTGCAGCAGGGTCTGTGTTTGCAATTTTGGGGTTTTGCATTTGCAATTTTGGGGTTTCGCATTTGCAGCAGGGTTTGCATTTGCAATTTTGGGGTTTTGCATTTGCCCCGTTGCTCACAGTTGCATTTGGGGAGTTTGCATTTGCAGCAGGGTCTGTGTTTGCAATTTTGGGGTTTTGCATTTGCAGCAGGGTCTGTGTTTGCAATTTTGGGGTTTCGCATTTGCAGCAGGGTTTGCATTTGCAATTTTGGGGTTTTGCATTTGCAGCGGGGTCTGTGTTTGCATTTTGGGGTTCTGCATTTGCAGCAGGGTTTGCGTTTGCAATTTGGGGTTTCGCATTTGCCCCGTTGCTCACAGTTGCATTTGGGGTTTTGCATTTGCAGCGGGGTCTGTGTTTGCAATTTTAGGGGTTCGCATTTGCAGCAGGGTCTGCGTTTGCATTTTGGGGTTCTGCACTGACTGCGCTGCTCACAGTTGCATTTGGGGTTTTTGTGTTTGCATTTCGGGGTTCTGCATCGCCCCATTGCTCACAGCTTTGCATTTGCAGCAGGGTCTGTGTTTGCAATTTTGGGGTTTTGCATTTGCAGCAGGTTTTGCGTTTGCAATTTTGGGGTTTTGCATTTGCAGCGGGGTCTGTGTTTGCAATTTTGGGGTTTTGCATTTGCAGCAGGGTTTGCATTTACAATTTTGGGGTTCTGCACTGACTGCACTGCTCACAGTTGCATTTGGGGTTTTTGTGTTTGCATTTTGGGGTTTTGCATCGCGCCATTGCTCACAGCTTTGCATTTGCAGCAGGGTTTGCACTTGCAATTTTGGGGTTTTGCATTTGCAGCAGGTTTTGCGTTTGCAATTTTGGGGTTCTGCATTTGCAGCAGGGTCTGTGTTTGCAATTTTGGGGTTTCGCATTTGCAGCAGGGTTTGCATTTGCAATTTTGGGGTTTTGCATTTGCCCCGTTGCTCACAGTTGCATTTGGGGTTTCGCATTTGCAGCAGGGTCTGCATTTACAATTTTGGGGTTCTGCACTGACTGCGCTGCTCACAGTTGCATTTGGGGT
>NW_011215501.1:0-1244 GCF_000146605.3 Meleagris gallopavo
GAGGGGGTTTCCCAAATGGGGCCAATGGGCAGCAATGGGACGTGGCCGTCCTTCTGTCCTTCTGTCCTTCTGTCCTTCTGTCCCTCTGTTCCTCTGTCCTTCTGTCCCTCTGTCCTTCTGTCCCTCTGTTCCTCTGTCCTTCTGTCCCTCTGTCCTTCTGTCCTTCTGTCCTTCTGTCCTTCTGTCCTTCTGTCCCTCTGTTCCTCTGTTCCTCTGTCCTTCTGTCCTTCTGTCCCTCTGTCCTTCTGTTCCTTTGTCCCTCTGTCCTTCTGTCCTTCTGTCCCTCTGTCCCTCTGTCCCTCTGTTCCTCTGTCCTTCTGCCCTTCTGTCCTTCTGTCCCTCTGTTCCTCTGTCCCTCTGTCCTTCTGTCCTTCTGTCCCTCTGTCCCTCTGTTCCTTTGTCCCTCTGTTTCTCTGTCCTTCTGTCCCTCTGTTCCTCTGTCCCTCTGTCCTGCACAAAGCCATGCAGGCACACAAGTGCACGCACACGCAGATTCCGAAGCACAAATGTGCAAGCTCATACATGCACATGTACACACATGTACACATATGTACACACTTGTACACAGGTGTACACACATGTGCACACACACACATGTACAGACACACACACGTGCATACACATGTACACACACACGTGTGCACACACACATGTACACACACATGCACACACGTGTACACACACACACATGCACACATGCATGTACACACACATGCACACACACATGTACACACACATGCACACACATGTGTACACACACTCACGTGTGCACACACATGTACACACACACACATGCACACACACATGCATATACACATGTACACACACATGTACACACACATGTACACACACATGCACACACACGCGTGCACACACACACACATGCACACACATGTACGCACACACATGTACACACACATGTGCATACACACACACATGCACACACACGTGTGCACACGCACACACACATGCACACACACACACACATGCACACACACGCGTTCACACACACACACACATGCACACACACATGCACACACACATGTACACACACACACACATGCACACACACGCGTTCACACACACACACACACATGCACACACACGTGTTCACACACACACACATGTACGCACACATGTGCATACACACACACACATGTACACACACGTGTGCACACACACACACATGCACACACACGCGTTCACACACACACACACATGTACACACACGTGTGCACACGCAC
>NW_011215502.1:0-2101 GCF_000146605.3 Meleagris gallopavo
AATGGGACCCCAAAAGGACCCCAATGGGAGACCCCAATAGGAAACCCATAGAGGACCCCAATGGGACCCCAGAAAGACTCCAATGGGAAACTCCAATAGGAAACCCATAGAGGACCCCAATGGGACCCCAAAAGGACCCCAATGGGAGACCCCAATAGGAAACCCATAGAAGACCCCAATGGGACCCCAATAGGAAACCCATAAAAGGACCCCAATGGGACCCCAATAGG
Organism: Meleagris gallopavo; assembly: GCF_000146605.3. Lineage (NCBI taxonomy): Eukaryota > Metazoa > Chordata > Aves > Galliformes > Phasianidae > Meleagris > Meleagris gallopavo. The sequence continues at coordinate 231 of NW_011215502.1, forward strand.
AAACCCATAAGGGAACCCATAGGACCCCAATGGAAGACCCCTATGTACCCTATATGTCCCTATGGGCTCTGTGGGTCCCGGTGGGCTCTATGGGGTCCCTATGTGTCCCTATATGTCCCTATGTGTCCCTGTGTGTCCCTATGGGCTCCATGTGTCCCTATGGGTTCCATGTGTCCCTATGGGGGCTGTGGGGTCCCTGCGTGTCCCTATGGGTTCCATGTGTCCCTATGGGGGCTGTGGGGTCCCTGCGTGTCCCTATGGGCTCCATGTGTCCCTATGGGTTCCATGTGTCCCTATGGGGGCTGTGGGGTCCCTATATGTCCCTATGGACTCTATGTGTTCCTATATGTCCCTATGGACTCTGTGTGTCCCTATGGGGGCTGTGGGGTCCCTGCGTGTCCCTATGGGCTCCATGTGTCCTTATGGGGGCTCTATGGGGTCCCTGCGTGTCCCTATGGGTTCCATGTGTCCCTATGGGGGCTGTGGGATCCCTGCGTGTCCCTATGGGCTCCATGTGTCCCTATGGGCTCCATGTGTCCCTATGGGCTCCATGTGTCCCTATGGGTTCCATGTGTCCCTATGGGTTCCATGTGTCCCTATGGGAGCTGTGGGGTCCCTATATGTCCCTATGGACTCTGTGTGTCCCTTTGGGGCTGTGGGGTCCCTGCGTGTCCGTATGGGCTCCATGTATCCTTATGGGGGCTGTGGGTCCCTATGTGTCCCTATGGGTCCCTTTGTGTCCCTTTGTGTCCCTTTGTGTCCCTATGGGTCCTATGTGTCCCTATGTGTCCCTATGTGTCCTTATGTGTCTCTATGGGCTCTATGGGTCCCTATGTGTCCCTATGTCTCTATGGGCTCTATGGTCCCTCTGGGGGCTGTGGGGTCCCTATGTGTCCCTATATGTCCCTATATGTCCCTGTATGTCCCTATGAGTCCTATGTGTCCCTATGTGTCCCTATATGGGCTCTATGGGTCCCTCTGGGGGCTGTGGGGTCCCTATGTGTCCCTATGTGTCCCTATGGGTCCTATGTGTTCCTATGTGTCCCTATGGGTCCTATGTGTTCCTATGTGTCCCTATGGGTCCTATGTGTCCCTATGTGTCCCTATGTGTCCCTATGGGTCCTGTGTGTCCCTATGTGTCCCTATGGGTCCTATGTGTCCCTATGTGTCCCTATGTGTCCCTATGTGTCCTTACGGGCTCTATGTGTCCCTATGTGTCCCTATGTGTCCCTATATGTCACTACGGGTCCTATGTGTCCCTATGTGTCCCTATGTGTCCCTATATGTCCCTACGGGTCCTATGTGTCCCTATGTGTCCCTATGTGTCCCTATGTGTACCTATGTGTCCCTATATGTCCCTACGGGTCCTATGTGTCCCTATGTGTCCCTATGGGTCCCTATGGGTCCTATGTGTCCCTATGGGTCTCGATGGGTCCTATGTGTCCCTGTGTGTCCCTATGTGTCCCTATGGGTCCTATGTGTCCCTATGGGTCCTATGTGTCCCTATGGGTCCTTTGTGTCCCTATGTGTCTCTATAGGCTCTATGGATCCCTCTGGGGGCTGTGGGGTCTCTGCGTGTCCCCATAGTCTGTACGCATCCCTATGGGCTCTACGGGTTCTTTTACGTCCCTATACGTCCCTATACGTCCCTATACGTCCCTATACGTCCCTATACGTCCCTATACGTCCCTATGGCGGTACACGCAGTGATCGCCACCATGCGGGACCCCGGGCGCAGCGCAGCGCTGGAAGCCGCCGCCGGGTCGGCGCTGGGTCGGACGCTGCGGGTGGAGCGGCTGGATGTGAACTGCGAGAGATCCGTGCGGGAGTGCATGGAGCTGCACGGGGAGAGCGTGGATGTGCTGGGTATG
>NW_011215503.1:0-628 GCF_000146605.3 Meleagris gallopavo
GCGGAGGGTACCCAAAATTCACCCGCACGCAAGGGGAGCCCTCGGAAACTCGAGGGCTAAGCCCCATCTGACCGGCACGCAGGGGGTCCCCTCCCCAGGCGGAGGGCACCCAAAATCCACCCGCACGCAAGGGGAGCCCTCGGAAACTCGAGGGCTAAGCCCCTAATGACTGGCAGGCAGGGGGTCCCCTCCCCAGGCGGTGGGCACCCAGGATCCACCCGCATGCAAGGCGAGCCCTCGGAAACTCGAGGGCTAAGCCCCATCTCACTGGCAGGCAGGTAGTCCACTCCCCAGGTGGAGGGCACCCAAGATGCACCCGCATGCAAGGGGAGCCCTCGGAATATTGAGGCCTTAGACCCATCTCACCGGCAGGCAGGGGATCCCCTCCCCAGGTGGAGGGCAGCCCAACTCGACCCGCACGCACGGGGAGCCCTCGGAAACTCGAGGGCTAAGCCCAATCTCACTGGCAGGCAAGGGGTCCCCTCCCCAGGCGGAGGGCAGCCCAGCTCCACCCGCACGCATGGGGAGCCCTCGGAAACTCGAGGGCTAAGCCCCAAATGACTGGCCGACAGGGGGTCCCCTCCCCAGGCGGAGGGCACCCAAAATTCACCCGCACACAAGGGGAGCC
>NW_011215504.1:0-715 GCF_000146605.3 Meleagris gallopavo
CGACTGTGCGCCGCTGCACGGCACCGCGTGTGGTGGCAATCGGTTGTGACGCCACCTGTTGTGTCAACCTCACTCTTTGGTGGTGTCCCGCTGTGTCCCCTCGGACCCCCAGTTGTGTCACCTCACGCAGCTGGTGGTGTCACCTCACACCTTGGCGTCGTCCTGTTGTGTCCCCTTGTGCCCCCAGTTGTGTCACAGGTTGTGTCCCCTCTTACTGCCGGTTGTGTCACCTCTTGCATCCCCTCACACCCAGATTGTGTCACCTCTTATGTCACCTCTTGTGTCACCTCTTGTGTCCCCTCCTACCCCCGGTGACATCCAGTTGTGTCCCCCCTGTTTGTGTCACCCATTGTGACCCTGGTTGCATCCCCTTGTGCCCCAGGTGACATCCTGCTGTGTCCCCACTTGTGTCCCCTTGCCCCGCAGGTGACATCTTGTTGTGTCCCCACTTATGTCCCCTTGCACCCAGGTGGCATCCTGCTGTGTCCTCACTCGTGTCCCCATTTGTGTCCCCTTGCACCCAGGTGACGTCCTGCTGTGTCCCCACTTGTGTCCCCTTGCACCCAGGTGACATCCTGCTGTGTCCCCACTTGTGTCCCCATGCCCCCCGGGTGACATCCTGCTGTGTCCGCACTTGTGTCCCCTTGCCCCGCAGGTGACATCTTGTTGTGTCCCCACTTGTGTCCCCTTGCACCCAGGTGGCATCCTGCTGTGT
>NW_011215505.1:0-1781 GCF_000146605.3 Meleagris gallopavo
GGACTGGGAGGAACTGGGTTATACTGGGTTGGACTGGGAGGGACTGGGGTGTACTGGGATGGACTGGGAAGGACTGGGATGAGACTGGGAGGGACTGGGATGAAACTAGGAGGGACTGGGAGGGACTGGGAGGGACTGGGATGAGACTGGGAGGGACTGGGAGGGACTGGGAGGAACTGGGTTATACTGGGTTGGACTGGGAGGGACTGGGAGGAACTGGGTTATACTGGGTTGGACTGGGAGGGACTGGGGTGTACTGGGATGGACTGGGAAGGACTGGGATGAGACTGGGAGGGACTGGGAGGAACTGGTTTATACTGAGAGGGACTGGGATGGACTGGGAGGGAGCGGGTTATATTGGGATGGACTGGGAGGAACTGGGAGGGATGGGGTTATACTGGGACGGACTGGGAGGGACTGGGGTGTACTGGGATGGACTGGGAAGGACTGGGATGAGACTGGGAGGGACTGGGAGGGACTGGGAGGAACTGGTTTATTCTGGGAGGGACTGGGATGGACTGGGAGGGACTGGGTTATACTGGGTTGGACTGGGAGGGACTGGGATGGACTGGGAGGGACTGGGATGGACTGGGATGGACCGGGTTATATTGGGATGGACTGGGAAGGACTGGGATGGGACTGGGATGAGACTGGGAGGCACTGGGAGGGATGGGTTATACTGGGAGGAACTGGGAGGGACTGGGGTGTACTGGGATGTACTGGGAAGGACTGGGATGAGACTGGGAGGGACTGGGAGGGACTGGGAGGAACTGGTTTATTCTAGGAGGGACTGGGATGGACTGGGAAGGACTGGGATGGGATTGGAATGAGACTGGGAGGCACTGGGAGGGATGGGTTATACTGGGAGGGATTGGGATGGAACTGGGAGAGACTGGGAGGGACTGGGGTGTACTGGGATGGGACTGGGAGGGACTGGAAAGGACTGGGATGGGACTGAGATGAGACTGGGAGGCACTGGGAGGGATGGGTTATACTGGGAGGGACTGGGATGGGACTGGGAGAGACTGGGATGGACTGGAGTGTACTGGGATGGGACTGGGAGGGACTGGGAGGGATGAGTTATACTGGGATGTACTGGGATGGACTGGGGTAGACTAGATTGTATTGCAGTGCACTGGGATGGACTGGGAGGGACTGGGAGGGACTGGGTTGGGACTGGGATGGACTGGGATGGACTGGTTTGTACTGGCACGTACTGGGTTGTACTGGGATGGGATTGGGATGGACTGGGATGGACTGGGAAGTATTGGGGTGTGCAGGGATGTACTGGGACATACTGGGATGGACTGGGACATACTGGGATGTATTGGGGAGTACTGGGATGTAGAGGGACGTACTGGGACGTACTGGGATGTACTGGGATGTACTGGGACATACTGGGATGTACTTGGACTTACTGGGACGTACTGGAGTGTACGGGAATGTACTGGGACGTACTGGGACGTACTGGGATGTATTGGGGTGTACTGGGACATACTGGGATGTACTGGGATGTATTGGGGTGTACTGGGACATACTGGGAAGTACTGGGACATACTGGGATGTACTGGGACGTATTGGGGTGTACTGGGATGTACTGGGACGTATTGGGGTGTACTGGGATGTACTGGGACATACTGGGACGTACTGGGACATATTGTGACATGTTGGGGTGTACTGGGATGTACTGGGACATACTGGGACGTACTGGGATGTACTGGGACATATTGTGACATGTTGGGGTGTACTGGGATGTACTGGGATGTACTGGCACATACTGG
>NW_011215506.1:0-481 GCF_000146605.3 Meleagris gallopavo
CTTCTGCTTTTTCTTCTGCTTTTTCTTCTGCTTTTTCTTCTGCTTGTTCTTCTGCTTCTTCTTCTGCTTCTTATTCTGCTTCTTCTTCTGCTTCTTCTTCTGCTTCTTCTGCTTCTGCTTCTTCTTCTTCTGCTGCTGCTGCTGCTGCTTCTGCTGCTTCTCCTGCTTCTTCTTCTTCTCCTTCTTCTCCTGCTTCTTCTGCTTCTCCTTCTCCTTCTTCTCCTGCTCCTCCTTCTCCTGCTCCTCCTTCTCCTTCTCCTTCTCCTTCTCCTCCTCTTCTGTTCTTCTTTCTTTCTGTCTGGTCGGTATGCGCTCTTCCCTTCTTCTGCTCCTTGAGTGCTCTTGTCAGCATCCAATCTCTGCGCCACAGCTCTACGTCAGACTTCATTTTTGGAGAAGGTATGTAGGGCCAGATTTGTACAAGAAAAGCTGTTGTGCTGTGCCCAGAAGGTGATGAAGAAGAGCCGTCAGGAGCCAGCAT
>NW_011215507.1:0-1113 GCF_000146605.3 Meleagris gallopavo
CAATAACATCATTAATGATCATTAATGGAGGGCCTACAATAACATCATTAATGCAGGGCCTACAATAACATCATTAATGGAGGACCTAAAATAACATCATTAATGGAGGGCCTGCTATAACATCATTAATGGAGGGCCTACAATAACATCATTAATGGAGGGCCTGCAATAACATCATTAATGATCATTAATGCAGGGCCTACAATAACATCATTAATGATCATTAATGGAGGGCCTACAATAACATCATTAATGGAGGGCCTGCAATAACATCATTAATGGAGGGCCTACAATAACATCAATAATGATCATTACTGCGGGGCCTACAATAACATCATTAATGATCATTAATGGAGGGCCTACAATAACATCATTAATGCGGGGCCTACAATAACATCATTAATGCAGGGCCTGCAATAACATCATTAATGATCATTAATGCAGGGCCTGCAATAACATGCAGACCCTACAACACTCCCCCCCAATTAATGCAGACCCTACAACAACAACAACCCCAATTAATGCAGACCCTACAACAACAATGAACCCAATTAATGCAGACCCTACAACAACAATGAACCCAATTAATGCAGACCCTACAACAACAACCCCAATTAATACAAACCCTACAACACTCCCCCCCCCAATTAATGCGGACCCTACAACAACAACAACCCCAATTAATGCAGACCCTACAACACTCCCCCCCCAATTAATGCAGACCCTACAACAACAACCCCAATTAATGCAGACCCTACAACAACAACAACCCCAATTAATGCAGACCCTACAACAACAACAACCCCAATTAACGCAGACCCTACAACAACCCCAATTAATGCAGACCCCACAACAACACTGACCCCAATTAATGCAGACCCTACAACAACAACAACCCCAATTAATGCAGACCCCACAACAACAACAACCCCAATTAATGCAGACCCTACAACAACGAACCCAATTAATGCAGACCCTACAACACTCCCCCCCAATTAATGCAGACCCTACAACAACAACGAACCCAATTAATGCAGACCCTACAACACTCCCCCCCCAATTAATGCAGACCCCACAACAACAACAACCCCAATTAATGCAGACCCTACAACA
>NW_011215508.1:0-905 GCF_000146605.3 Meleagris gallopavo
ACAGCTCTCTGTCTTTCTTGTACTGGGGGCTCCAGACCTGGACACAGTACTCCAGATGGGGCCTCACAAGAGCAGAGTCAAGGGGGACAATCACCACCCTGTCCCTGCTGGGCACCCCTCTTCTGATGGAGCACAGGATACCATTTGCTTTCCGAGCTGCAAGAGCACACTACTGGCTCATGTTAAGCTTTTCATCTATCAAGACCACCAGGTCCTTCTCTGCAGGGCTGCTCTCAAGGATCACTCCTTCCAGTCTGTATAGATGCCTGGGATTCCTCTGGCCAAAGAGCAAAACCTTGCACTTTGCTGTGTTGAACCTCATTAGGTTCACCCGGGCTCACCTTTCAAGTCTGTTGAGGTCCCTCTGAATGGCATCCCTTCCTTCCACCGTGTCAACCGCACCACTCAGCTTGGTGTCATCAGCAAACTTGCTGAGGGTACACTTGATTCAATCATTGATGCCATTGATAAAGATGTTAAAGAGCATCCGTCAAAGGACAGATGCCTGGGGGATGCTGCTTGTTACCGACCTCCACCTGGACATAGAGCCATTGATGACCACCCTCTGTCAGTGGCCTTTCAACCAGTTTCTTATCCATCAAGTGGTCCACCCATCAAATCCACATCCTTCCAATTTGGAGATAAGATGTGGTGGGGGACAGTGTCAAAGACCTTGCTTGTCCAGGTAAATGACATCAGTTTCCTTCTCTTTGTCCACCAGTGCCGTCACTCCATTGTAGAAGGCCAACAGATTGGTTAAGCATGGCCTTTCCCTAGTGAAGCTGTGCTGACTCTCCGCTCACATTCCTCATGTGATCAAGCATGTCGTCCAGGAGGATCTGTTCCATGATCTTCCCAGGCACAGAGGTGAGACTCCCCAGCCTGTAGTTCCCCAGGTCCTCCTT
>NW_011215509.1:0-1741 GCF_000146605.3 Meleagris gallopavo
GTCACCGTCCCATTGTCACCCGTTGTCCCCATCCCCGGTGTCACCATCCTTCATTATCACCATCCCCATGGTCACTGTCCCCATTGTCACCTCCCCCCCCTTGTCACCGTCCCATTGTCACCACCCCATCCCCATTGTCACCATCCTCCATTATCACCATCCTCATTGTCACCGTCCCATTGTCACCACCCCCATTGTCCCCATCCCCATTGTCACCTCCCCCCATTGTCACCGTCCCATTGTCACCTGTTGTCCCCATCCTCGGTGTCACCATCCTCCATTATCACCATCCCCATTGTCACCTCCCCCTCATTGTCACTGTCCCATTGTCACCGTCCCCAATGTCACCTCCCCCTCATTGTCACCGTCCCATTGTCACCCATTGTCACCACCCCCCATTGTCCCCATCCCCATTGTCACCTCCCCCCATTGTCCCCATCCCATTGTCACTCACTGTCCCCATCCCACTGTCACCATCCTCCGTTATCACCATCCCCATTGTCACCGTCCCATTGTCACCACCCCCATTGTCCCCATCCCCATTGTCACCTCCCCCTCATCATCACCGTCCCATTGTCACCCATTGTCCCCATCCCCAGTGTCACCACCCCCCATTGTCCCCATCCCCATTGTCACCTCCCCCCATTGTCACCGTCCCATTGTCACCCGTTGTCCCCATCCCCGGTGTCACCATCCTCCATTATCACCATCCCCATTGTCACCGTCCCCATTGTCACCTCCCCCCCCTTGTCACCGTCCCATTGTCACCCGTTGTCCCCATCCCACTGTCCCCACCCCATTGTCACTCGCTGTCCCCATTCCATTGTCCCCATCCCATTGGCACTCGCTGTCCCCATCCCACTGTCACTGTCCCCATCCCCAATGTCCCCATCCCATTGTCCCCATCCCCTTGTCACTGTCCCCATCCCCTTGTCACTCACTGTCCCCATCCCATTGTCCCCATCCCATTGTCACTCGCTGTACCCATCCCATTGTCACTGTCCCCATCCCATTGTCCTCATCCCACTGTCCCCATCCCCTTGTCACTGTCCCCATCCCATTGGCACCCATTGTCACTCGCTGTCCCCATCCCACTGTCCCAATCCCACTGTCACTGTCCCCATCCCATTGTCCCCATCCCCTTGTCACTGTCCCCATCCCATTGGCACCCATTGTCACTCGCTGTCCCCATCCCATTGTCCGCATGCCATTGTCCCCACCCCATTGTCACTCGCTGTCCCCATCCCACTGTCCCCATCCCACTGTCACTGTCCCCATCCCATTGGCACCCACTGTCACTCGCTGTCCCCATCCCTCTGTCATTCACTGTCCCCATCCCATTGTCCCCATCCCATTGTCCCCATCCCCTTGTCACTGTCCCCATCCCATTGGCACCCATTGTCACTCACTGTCCCCATCCCATTGTCCCCATCCCATTGTCCCCACCCCATTGTCACTCGCTGTCCCCATCCCACTGTCCCCATCCCCTTGTCACTGTCCCCATCCCATTGGCACCCATTGTCATTCGCTGTCCCCATCCCTCTGTCATTCACTGTCCCCATCCCATTGTCCCCATCCCATTGTCCCCATCCCCTTGTCACTGTCCCCATCCCATTGTCCCCATCCCACTGTCCCCATCCCCTTGTCACTGTCCCCATCCCATTGTCCCCATCCCACTGTCCCCACCCCACTGTCACTGTCCCCATCCCATTGGCACCCATTGTCACTTGCTGTCCCCATC
>NW_011215510.1:0-1616 GCF_000146605.3 Meleagris gallopavo
GTGGGGCGGCCGTACGGGGAGCAGCGCCCCATAGATTGACCCATAGATCCAGAGATTGACCCATAGATTGACCCATAGATTGACCCACAGATTGACCCATAGATCCAGAGATTGACCCATAGATTGACCCATAGCTCTGCCCCATAGATTGACCCATAGATTGACCCATAGATTGACCCATAGATCCATAGATTGACCCATAGATTGACCCATAGCTCTGCCCCATAGATTGACCCATAGATCCAGAGATTGACCCACAGATTGACCCACAGATTGACCCATAGATCCAGAGATTGACCCACAGATTGACCCATAGATTGACCCATAGATCAGAGATTGACCCACAGATTGACCCATAGATCCAGAGATTGACCCACAGATTGACCCATAGCTCTGCCCCATAGATTGACCCATAGATCCAGAGATTGACCCACAGATTGACCCATAGATTGACCCACAGATTGACCCATAGATCCAGAGATTGACCCATAGATTGACCCATAGATTGACCCATAGATCCAGAGATTGACCCACAGATTGACCCACAGATTGACCCATAGATTGACCTACAGATTGACCCATAGACTGATCCATAGATCCAGAGATTGACCCACAGATTGACCCACAGATTGACCCATAGACTGACCCACAGATTGCCCCATAGCTCTGCCCCATAGATTGACCCACAGATTGACCCACAGATTGCCCCATAGCTCTGCCCCATAGATTGACCCACACACTGATCCACAGCTCTGCCCCATAGATTGACCCAGACATTGACCCATAGCTCTGCCCCATAGATTGATCCACAGATTGACCCACAGACTGCCCCATAACTCTGCCCCATAGATTGACCCACAGATTGACCCATAGACTGACCCACAGATTGCCCCATAGCTCTGTCCCATAGATTGACCCACAGATTGACCCATAGCTCTGCCCCATAGATCCACAGACTGACCCATAGATTGACCCACAGATTACCCCATAGCTCTGCCCCATAGATTGACCCAAAGACTGCCCTATAACTCTGCCCCATAGATTGACCCACAGATTGACCCATAGCTCTGCCCCATAGACTGACCCACAGATTGACCCATGGATTGACCCATAGCTCCGCCCCATAGATTGACCCACAGATTGACCCACAAACTGCCCCATAACTCTGCTCCATAGACTGACCCACAGATTGACCCACAGATTGACCCACAGACCACCCCATACATTGACCCACAGATTGACCCATAGCTCTGCCCCATAGATCGCCCCATAGATTAACACATAGGTACTGCCCCACAGATTACCCCATAGGTACAGCCCTAGAGATACAGCCCCACAGCTCTGCCCCATAGATTCAGCCCCACAGCTGTGCTCCCTACCCCACATCTCCTCTTCTTCCACCCCACACCTGCCTCAGCCCCATAGCACAGCCCCACAGCACAGCCCCATAGCCCAGCCCCATAGCCCAGCCCCATAGCACAGCTCCCAGCCCCACAGCCAGCCCCACAGCCCAGCCTCAAACGCACAGCCCCACACGCACAACCCCATACGCCCAGCCCCACAGCCCCAGCCCACAGCCCAGCTCCACAGCCCAGCCCCACAGCCCAGTCCCACAG
>NW_011215511.1:0-1244 GCF_000146605.3 Meleagris gallopavo
AGGCACTCGTGGGGACACCACGGGGACGCCAGGGGGCAGCGTGGGGACAGCGGGGGGACGCTCGTGGCGACATCCATTGGGGGATGCATTGGGACAGCATGGGGCAACTTGGGGACAGCATGGGGACATCCATGGGGACACTCGTGGGGACACCATGGGGACAGCATGGAGACATCCATGGGGACACTCATGGGGACACCATGGGGACAGCATGGGGACATCCATGGGGACACTCATGGGGACACCATGGGGACATTCATTGGGACATCCATGGGGACACCATGGGGACACTCATGGGGACAGCATGGGGACATCCATGGGGACACTCGTGGGGACACCATGGGGTAACATGGGGACAGCATGGGGACATCCATGGGGACACTCGTGGGGACAGCATGGGGCAACATGGGGACAGCATGGGGACATCCACTGGGACACTCATGGGGACAGCATGGGGACATCCATGGGGACACTCGTGGGGACACCATGGGGCAACACGGGGACAGCATGGGGACATCCATGGGGACACTCGTGGGGACAGCATGGGGCAACACGGGGACAGCATGGGGACATCCATGGGGACACTCGTGGGGACAGCATGGGGACATCTATGGGGACACTCGTGGGGACACTCATGGGGACAGCATGGGGACATCCATGGGGACACTCGTGGGGACACCATGGGGACACTCATGGGGACAGCATGGGGACACTCGTGGTGACATCCATTGGGGGATCCATTGGGACACCATGGGGCAACATGGGGACAGCATGGGGACATCCATTGGGACATCCATGGGGACACTCATGGGGACACTCATGGGGACATCCATTGGGGGATCTATTGGGACAACATGGGGACAGCATGGGGACATCCATCGGGACACCATGGGGACATTCATTGGGACATCCATGGGGGCAGCGTGGGGACACTCGTGGTGACATCCATTGGGGGATCCATCGGGACACCATGGGGCAACTTGGGGACAGCATGGGGACATCCATTGGGACATCCATGGGGACACTCATGGCGAAACCATGGGGACATTCATTGGGACATCCATGGGGACACCTTGGGGCAACTTGGGGACACCATGGGGACATCCATTAGGACATCCATGGGGACACTCATAGGGAAACCATGGGGACATCCATGGGGACACTCATGGGGACACCATGGGGCAACTTGGGGACAGCATGGGGACATCCATTGGGACATCCATGGGGACACTCATGGCGAAACC
>NW_011215512.1:0-542 GCF_000146605.3 Meleagris gallopavo
AATGGGGGAAATGGGGACATTGGGGGTGTTGGGGACATTGGGGATGTTGAGGGACATTGGGGCCAATGGGGACATTGGGGACATCAATGGGGTCAGTGGGGACATTGGGGTCACTGGAGTCATTGGGATCAATGGGGTCAGTGGAGACATTGGGGTCAGTGGGATCAATGGGGTCAGTGGGGAGATTGGGGACATTGGGGACATTGGGATCAATGGGGTCAGTGGAGACATCATTGGGGTCATTGGGATCAATGGGGTCAGTGGGGACATCATTGGGGACATTGGGATCAATGGGGACATCATTCGGGACATTGGGATCAATGGGGTCAGTGGGGACATTGGGGTCATTGGGATCAATGGGGTCAGTGGGGACATTGGGGTCACTGGGGTCATTGGGATCAATGAGGTCAGTGGGGACATCATTGGGGACATTGGGATCAATGGGGTCAGTGGGGACATTGGGGTCAGTGGGATCAATGGGGTCAGTGGGGACATCATTGGGGACACTGGGATCAATGGGGTCAGTGGGGACATTGGGGTCA
>NW_011215513.1:0-1301 GCF_000146605.3 Meleagris gallopavo
GGGGGTCACAGTGGGGGTCGTTTACTATCACATTGGGGGGTCATTTTAGGGTCATTTAGGGGTCATTTTAGGGTCACAGTGGAGGGAGTCACTGTGGGGTCATTTAGGGTCACGGTTGGGTCACGTGGGGTCATTTAGGGTCATTCAGGGGTCATTTAGGGTCACAGTAGGGAATCACATTGGGGGTCATTTTAGGGTCATTCAGGGCTTATTTTGGGGTCACAGTGGAGGGAGTCACTGTGGGGTCATTTAGGGTCACGGTTGGGTCACGTGGGGTCATTTAGGGTCATTCAGGGGTCATTTAGGGTCACAGTGGGGGTCATTTAGGATCACATTGGGGGTCATTTTAGGGTCATTCAGGGGTCATTTTGGGGTCACGGTAGGGGAGTCACTGTGGGGTCATTTAGGGTCACAATAGGGGGTCACAGTGGGGGTCATTTCGGGTCACATTGTGGGGTCATTTTAGGGTCATTCAGGGGTCATTTTGGGGTCACAGTAGGGGATCACATTGGGTGGACATTTTAGTGTCATTTAGGGGCCATTTAGGGTCACAGTCGGGGGTCACAGTGGGGGTCATTTAGGGTCACATTGGGGGGTCATTTTAGGGTCATTCAGGGGTCATTTAGGGGTCACAGTGGAGGGTGTCACTGTGGGGTCATTTAGGGTCACGGTTGGGTCACAGTGGGGTCATTTTAGGGTCATTCAGGGGTCATTTAGGGTCACAGTCGGGGTCACAGCGGGGGTCATTTTAGGGTCATTCAGGGGTCATTTAGGGTCACAGTCGGGGTCACAGCGGGGGTCATTTAGGATCACATTGGGGGTCATTTTAGGGTCATTCAGGGGTCATTTAGGGTCACAGTAGGGGTCACAGCGGGGGTCATTTAGGATCACATTGGGGGGATATTTTAGGGTCATTCAGGGGTCATTTTAGGGTCACATTGGAGGGAGTCACTGTGGGGTCATTTAGGGTCACTTTGGGTCACATGGAGTCATTTTAGGGTCATTCAGGGGTCATTTAGGGTCACAGTCGGGAGTCACAGCGGGGTCATTTAGGATCACATTGGGGGTCATTTTAGGGTCATTCAGGGGTCATTTTGGGGTCACAGTAGGGGATCACATTGGGTGGACATTTTAGTGTGATTTAGGGGCCATTTAGGGTCACAGTAGGGAGTCACAGTGGGGGTCATTTAGGATCACATTGGGGGTCATTTTAGGGTCATTCAGGGGTCATTTTGGGGTCACAGTGGAGGGAGTCACTGTGGGGTCATTTAGGGTCACGGTTGGGTCACGTGGGGTCATTT
>NW_011215514.1:0-576 GCF_000146605.3 Meleagris gallopavo
CCTAAGGATCCCTATGACACCCTATGGATTCCTGTGGCACCCTATGGATTCCTATGACGCCCTATGGATTCCTATGGCTCTTTATGGATTCCTATGACACCCTATGGATTCCTGTGGCACCCTATGGATTCCTATGGCTCCCTATGGATTCCTATGATGCCCTATGGATTCCTATGATACCCTATGGATCCCTATGGCTCCCTATGGATCCTTATGGCTCCCTATGGATTCCTGTGACACCCTGTGGCACCCTATGGATTCCTGTGGCACCCTATGGATTCCTATGGCTCCCTATGGATTCCTATGATGCCCTAAGGATCTCTGTGACACCCTATGGATTCCTGTGGCACCCTATGGATTCCTATGGCTCCCTATGGATTCCTATGATGCCCTAAGGATCCCTATGACACCCTATGGATTCCTATGGCTCCCTATGGATTCCTATGATGCCCTATGGATTCCTATAGCTCCCTATGGATTCCTATGGCTCCCTATGTATTCCTATGATGCCCTAAGGATCCCTATGACGCCCTAAGGATCCCTATGACACCCTATGGATTCCTGTGGCACCCTGTG
>NW_011215515.1:0-1409 GCF_000146605.3 Meleagris gallopavo
ACCCAACTCATGGACAGCACTCAGCACAAGCCTGTTTGGGAGCCTACCTCTTCTTTGGGCATCACACGTGGTCAGAAGAGTGCATTTGGATCCGCGAAACTCCAACAAAGCGCCAACGGGCAACATGGAAAAAAGAGAAGAAAAACAGATCAAAAGGGTAGAAAACACTGTTGAATCCAAACAGAAAAGAAGACGACGTCGGCACATGGCACTGACATCCCATCAGCACTGGGGAGACCTGAAGACGGGGAAAAGAAAAGCACCCAGTGAAAGCAACGTGAGCACGAGGGACATCCGACACCAAGCCCAGAGCACCTCAGCGAGCGTGTTAAACAGGACACGTCAGGGATCAACGTACCTCGGCACAGAGACTAAGCGTTGGATATTGGCATCCACCTACAGCTGCGGTTTCCTGCTGCTTCCACCAAGAGCCTGGCTAAAGTCCTAGCACCACTCGCGAGGGCCGCAGTTCCACGCTGCAAGCGTTTGGGCACAGGACAACGAAAGCAGAGACCGCCTTCCGGTAGGGACACCAATGTCACTTACCCACTCCAGGGATCAGGGCACAGCCAATGCAGCAACTCAGGGGGCCCAGAAGGCCAACAGCATCTGGCGGAGGACTCGGCCCATCTGGAAAGAGTGAAGACATCTTCGTGACTAATAACGTCCACACCTTTCCGAGTAACAGGACACGTTCAACGCGGGAACTCAGGCAGCCCAAAACGCCTACAGCATGTGGTGGTGGAGGCGCCAATCCTAGAATGAATGAAGAAAGTTTCCCTTACGGTACTGAACACCGTGGGTTAGAAACGAACTGCGGTAACTCTAAAACCCCCAAGTCATGGACAGCACTCAGCACAAGCCTGTTTGGGAGCCTACCTCTTCTTTTGGCATCTCACCTGGTCAGAAGTATGCATTTGAATCATGTAAACTCCAACGAAGCACCCATGGCTAAATCAGAAGTAAAAATGAATTTGGAGGAAAACGTGACGAGGGAGGGAGAAAATGGAGACGAAGCAGGAAACAGCGATTGGGACGCGAGGAAATGGGGACAAGGGAAGAAATGTCAGGACAACAGGCCTTGAAAGCTGAATGAGTGGGGGTCCAGTGTGCCCCTGTACAATTAATGGATATACCGATGTTATGCTTTATTAGGAAGCTAATCCATAACGTTATTACACCAAAGCAGGAAACAGAAAGGATAGATAGACTGACCCGTAACCTGGGCTCGAAAGGGAAACTCCAATAGAGTGGATCTCCAGAAGATATCCTTCCACACTGGCAGTCAGTTCTTAAATGGATCTAGGAGAGATGGAACCAGGCTCCGCCCCTTCCTGCAGCAGAGGTAAATTGCCTTCACCTGTGCTCCCATGACTGATTCTTTGCTTGCCTCAGCTGTTCCATACAGC
>NW_011215516.1:0-1776 GCF_000146605.3 Meleagris gallopavo
CCCTCTCCCCCAAACAGCCCCGTCCTCAAGCCGGCTCTTGGAAGAAACTCGAATCATCCCACGAGTACAAAAACCACAACCAGCTCCGCGAATACCAGCTGGAAGGGGTCAACTGGTTGCTTTTCAACTGGTACAACAGGTGAGCATCGCCTTCGTCATCGTCATCATCGTCATCAAAGACCCCAGGGGTCTGTGCTGGGTCCGGTCTCGTTCAACACCTTCATCAATGACATCGATGAGGGGACAGTGGGCACCATCAGCAAGTTTGCTGGTGATACGAAGTCGGGAGGATTGGTTGATACTCCTGAAGGCTGCGCTGCCATTCAGCGAGACCTGGACAGGCTGCAGAGCTGGGCAGGAAGAAACCGGATGAGGTTCAACACAAGCAAGCGTAGGGTCTGACACCTAGGGAGGAATAATTGCATGCAAAAGCAAGCGTAGGATCTTACACCTAGGGAGGAATAATTGCATGCATTGGTACAGGTTGGGGGATGAGCTGCTGGAGAGGAGCTCTGCACAGAGGAACCTGGGCGTCCTGCTGGACCACAGCTTGGCCATGTGTGCCCTCGTGGCCAAAAGGGCCAACAGCATTCAGGGGTGCATGAAGAAGAGCGTGGCCAGCAGGTGGAGGGAGGTGATCCTCCCCCTCTGCTCTGCCCTGGTGAGGTCTCATCTGGAGTACTGTGTCCAGTTCTGGGCTCCCCGGTACAAAAAGGACAGGGGTCTCTTGGGAAGAGTCCAGCGGAGGGCCGCAAAGATGGCGAAGGGCCTGGAGCATCTCCCCTATGGAGAAAGGCTGAGTGGATCTATTCAGCCTTGAGAAAAGAAGACTGAGAGGGGACCTGATCCAGGTTTATACATTTCTGAGGTGTGGTGGCCATAGCGGTGCGTGGAGACAGGACGAGGGGAAACAGACATAAAATGCAGCGTAGGAAGTTTCACATGGATGTGCATCAGAACTTCTTTAGGTGAGGTGACGGAGCACTGGAACAGGCTGCACAGGGGGGTTGTGGAGTCTCCTTCTCTGCAGATATTCAAGTCTCACCTGGATGCCTACCTGGTGTAGGGAACTGCTTTGGCAGGGGGTTGGTCTGGATGATCTTTAGAGGTCCCTTCCAGCCCCTACAGTTCTGTGATTGTGTGAAATCATCCTCACCCGCTTCTTTTTTGTTTTTTTTTCATCCCCTTTTTTCCTTTTTCCGCCCCCCTCTGAATGCAGGCAGAATTGCATCCTGGCCGACGAGATGGGATTGGGGAAAACCATCCAATCCATCGCCTTCCTGCAGGAAGTTTCCAACGTGGGAATCCGGGGGCCTTTTTTGGTCATCGCCCCCCTTTCTACCATCACGAATTGGGAAAGGGAATTTAATACTTGGACTGAAATGAACAGCATCGTTTATCACGGCAGCCTGGCTTCAAGGCAGATGATACAGCAGTATGAGATGTACTGCAAGGATTCCAGGGTGAGGAAAGGAGCAAAAAAAAAAACCTGGGATGGAGACGGAAAAAAAAGGGCGTTGAGGGGTTTTAGGAGCAGAGGGTCGAGGGGGGATGAGAAGAAGGCTCAAAACGCCACAAAAAGCCCATAAATGTCCCCATAAAAACCCTTTTAGATCCTGCTGAGGGTGGAGGAAATCAAGGGCATGAGAAGAAGCCTCAAAACCCCATAAAAACCCCGTAAATGTCCCCATAAAAACTCTTTTATATCCTGCTGAGGGTGGAGGAGAGGAAGGGGATGAGAAGAAGGCTCAAAACCCCATAAAAACCCCATAAAAA
>NW_011215517.1:0-864 GCF_000146605.3 Meleagris gallopavo
GGATCCCTGTACCCCTTATAGGACCCTTATACCCCCTTATAGGATCCCCGTACCCCTTATAGGACCCCGTACCCCTTATAGGATCCCCGTACCCGTTATAGGATCCCCGTACCCGTTATAGGACCCCGTATACCCCTTATAGGATCCCCGTACCCCTTATAGGATCCCTGTACCCCTAATAGGACCCTTATACCCATTTGTAGGACCCCATACCCCTTATAGGATCCCTGTACCCCTTATAGGATCGTTATACCCCCTTATAGGACCCCGTACCCCTTATAGGATCCCCGTACCCCTTATAGAACCCTTATACCCCCTTATAGGACCCCCGTACCCCTTATAGGATTCCCGTACCCGTTATAGGACCCCCGTATCCGTTGCAGGGTGCCAGTATCCCTTGTAGGACCCGTTTACCCTTTATAGGATCCCTATATCTCCTTATAGGACCCTTATACTGCCTTATAGGACCCCGTACCCCTTATAGGATCCCTGTACCCCCTTATAGGATCCCTGTACCCCTTTGTAGAACCCTGTCGCCCTTATAGGACCTCTATACCCCCTTGTAGGACCCCGTACCCCTTATAGGACCCCCGTACCCCTTATAGGACCCTTATACCCCCTTATAGGAGTCCGTACCCCTTATAGGATCCCTGTACCCCTTATAGGACCCTTATACCCCCTTATAGGATCCCTGTACCCTCTTACAAGATCCCTGTACCCCCTTGTAGAACCGTGTCGCCCTTATAAGACCCTTATACCCACTTATAGGATCCTGTACCCCTTATAGGATCCCTGTACCCGTTATAGGACCCCTTATACCCCTTATAGGACCCTTATACCCACTTGTAGGACCCCGTACCCCTT
>NW_011215518.1:0-929 GCF_000146605.3 Meleagris gallopavo
CACAGAGGGACAGGGATGGGGGAATGGGGACACAGCCAGAACCTGAGGTGGCCCCATGGAGGGATGTGAGGACATGGATGGGGATGGAGGGACCATCAAGGGACACAGGGATGGGGAGGGACAGGGATGGTGGAACTGGGACATAGCCAGAACCTGAGGTGGCCCCATGGAGGGATGAGGGGATCTTTAGGACCTGGATGGGGATGGAGGAGCCACCGAGGGACGCAGGGATGGGGAGGGACAGGGATGGGGGAATGGGGACACAGCCAGAACCTGAGGTGGCCCCATGGAGGGATGAGGGGATCTTTAAGACCGGGATGGGGATGGAGGAGCCACCAAGGGACGCAGGGATGGGGAGGGACACAGAGGGACATAGATGGTGGAATTGGGACTCAGCCAGAACCTGAGGTGGCCCCATGGAGGGATGAGGGGATCTTTAGGACCAGGATGGGGATGGAGGGACCACCGAGGGACGCAGGGATGGGGAGGGACAGGGATGGGGGAATGGGGACACAGCCAGAACCTGAGGTGGCCCCATGGAGGGATGAGGGGATCTTTAAGACCGGGATGGGGATGGAGGGGCCACCAAGGGATGCAGGGATGGGGAGGGACACAGAGGGACAGGGATGGGGGAATGGGGACACAGCCAGAACCTGAGGTGACCCCATGGAGGGATGTGAGGACCTGGATGGGGATGGAGGGGCCATCAAGGGACACAGGGATGGGGAGGGACACAGAGAGACAGGGATGGGGGTATGGGGACACAGCCAGAACCTGAGGTGACCCCATGGAGGGATGAGGGGATCTTTGGGACGTGAGGACATGGATGGGGATGGAGGGACCACCGAGGGACACAGAGGGACAGGGATGAGGGAATGGGGACACAGCCAGAACCTGAGGTGGCCCCATGGAGGGATGAGGGGATCTTT
>NW_011215519.1:0-833 GCF_000146605.3 Meleagris gallopavo
CCTTCAATCCCAATGCCACCAACATCCCCAAAACTGGGGACACCAACGTCCCTTCCAACCCAATGCCCCCAATATCCCCACCTTGGGGACAGCAATGTCCCTTTATCCACAGTGCCTCCAACGTCCCCAAAACTGGGGACACCAACGTCCCTTCCGACCCAATGCCACCAACGTCCCCCCACCTTGGGGACACCAATGTTTCTTTGTTCACAGTGCCACCAATGTCCCCAAAACTGGGGACACCAACGTCCCTTCAGCCCCAGTGCCACCAATGTCCCTTCCAACCCAATGCCCCCGATGTCCCCAAAACTGGGGACACCAACGTCCCTTCAATCCCAATGCCACCAACGTCCCCAAAACTGGGGACACCAACGTCCCTTCCAACCCAATGCCACCAACGTCTCCACCTTGGGGACACCCATGTCCATTCAGCCCCAGTGCCACCAACGTCCCCCCACCTTGGGGACACCAATGTTCCTTTGTTCACCAATGTCCCCAAAACTGGGGACAAACATTCTCTCATCCACAGTACCACCAATGTCCCCAAAACTGGGGACACCAACATCCCTTCCGACCCAATGCCACCAACGTCCCCCCACCTTGGGGACACCAACGTCCCCTCAGCCCCAGTGCCACCAATGTCCCCACCTTGGGGACACCAACATCCCTTCAATCCCAATGCCACCAACGTCCCCAAAACTGGGGACACCAACGTCCCTTCCAACCCAGTGCCACCAACGTCCCCCCACCTTGGGGACACCAACGTCCCTTCCAACCCAATGCCCCCAATATCCCCACCTTGGGGAAACCAACGTCCCTTTATCCACAGTGCC
>NW_011215520.1:0-853 GCF_000146605.3 Meleagris gallopavo
GCATCAGCAGGAGCTGCAGGACAGCTATGGGCAGCAGTGGGTGAGTGCGCCCCATAGCGCCCCATAGGGACCCATAGGGACCCATAGGGACCCATAGAGAAACACAGCTGCACCATAGGGACCTATAGGGACCCATAGGGACACATAGGGACCCATAGGGACACATAGGCGCATCAGCAGGAGCTGCAGGACAGCTATGGGCAGCAGTGGGTGAGTGCGCCCCATAGAGACCCACAGGGACCCATAGGGACCCATAGGGACTCATAGGGACCCATAGGGACACATAGCGCCCCATAGGGACCCACAGGGACCCATAGGGACCCATAGAGACCCATAGGGACCCATAGGGACCCATAGGGACCCATAGGGACCCATAGCGCCCCATAGGGACCCACAGGGACCCATAGGGACCCATAGAGAAACACAGCTGCACCATAGGGACCTATAGGGACCCATAGGGACCCATAGGGACCCATAGAGACCCATAGAGACCCATAGAGACCCATAGAGGCCCATAGAGACCCATAGGGACCCATAGGGACCCATAGGGACTCATAGGCGCATCAGCAGGAGCTGCAGGACAGCTATGGGCAGCAGTGGGTGAGTGCGCCCCATAGCGCCCCATAGGGACCCATAGGGACCCATAGAAACCCATAGGGACCCATAGAGACCCACAGGGACCCATAGGGACCCATAGAGACCTATAGTGACCCATAGAAACCCATAGAGACCCATAGGGACCCATAGGGACCCATAGAGACCCATAGAGACCCATAGAAACACATAGAGACCCATAGAAACCCATAGAGACCCATAGAGACCCATAGGGACCCATAGGGACCCATAGGGACCC
>NW_011215521.1:0-1285 GCF_000146605.3 Meleagris gallopavo
CGGTTGAACTGCTTCTGGCGATTGCCGAGGAATTCGCCGATCATCTGCCGGCTCAGCCCCTTCCTCTCCAGGATGAAGTGGGCCACCCCCACCGGGGTGTCGGACAGGAAGCCCCTCTCGATCAGGTACTGGATCCCCTTTTCAGGTTTCCTGAGAACGGGGTTGGGGGTCTGGGGGGTCAATCCGCACTTGTAGGAGACCCCACAGTCACCCTACAAACATCCTGGGGACATTTGGTGGCACCGCGTCCTCTGGAACGTCAGCTCCTGGCTGTAGGGTCACCCAGAACGTCGCCTACTGCTTATAGGGCCACTTGCATTGTCACCTTGTAGGGTCACCCAGAACGTCGCCTACTGCTTATAGGGCCACCTGCATTGTCACCTTGTAGGGTCACCCAGAACGTCGCCTACTGCTTATAGGGCCACCTGCATTGTCACCTTGTAGGGTCACCCAGAACGTCGCCTACTGGTTATAGGGCCACCCGCATTGTCACCTTGTAGGGTCACCCAGAACGTCGCCTACTGGTTACAGGGCCACCCTCATTGTCCTATAGGATCACCTAGAACACCAGGTCTTTGCAATAGGATCACCTAGAACACCTTAATGTCCATCCTATAGGATCACCTAGAACACGACCATATCTTTACTCTAGGATCATCTAGAACACCGGCTCTTTGCCATAGGATTACCTAGAACATTTCCATGTCCATCCTATAGGATCACCTAGAACACCAGGTCTTTGCCATAGGATCACCTAGAACATTTCCATGTCCATCCTATAGGATCACCTAGAACACCGGGTTTTTGCCACAGGATCACCTAGAACATCTCCATGTCCAGACTATAGGATCGCCTAGAACACCTCGATGTCCATCCTATAGGATCACCTAGAACAGGACCACATCTTTAGGATCACCTAGAACACCTCGATGTCCATCCTATAGGATCACCTAGAACACGACCACATCTTTAGGATCACCTAGAACACCTCGATGTCCATCCTATAGGATCACCTAGAACACGACCACATCTTTAGGATCACCTAGAACACCTCGATGTCCATCCTATAGGATCACCTAGAACACAACCACATCTTTAGGATCACCTAGAACACCTTAATGTCCATCCTATAGGATCACCTAGAACACAACCACACCTTTAGGATCACCCAGAACACCGGTCCTTTGCCACAGGATCACCTAAAACACCACCACATCTTCCACCACTACAACAAAGCCACCAAACCTACCGGCCCCCTCCCCATCAGGACAACCCCGAGACCCCC
>NW_011215522.1:0-881 GCF_000146605.3 Meleagris gallopavo
CCCCTCTGCCCCATAGATATCCCCTCTGCCCCATAGATATCCCCTCTATCCCATAGGAACCCCATCAGCCCCATGCATATCCCATCAGCTTCATAGCAATCTCCTCTGCCCCATAGATATCTCTTCTGCCCCATAGATACGCCTCTGCCCCATAGATATTCCCCTCTGCCCCATAGATATCCCTTCTGCCCCATAGATATCCCCTCTATCCCATAGGAACCCAACAGCCCCATGCATATCCCATCAGCTTCATAGCAATCCCCTCTGCCCCATAGATATCCCTTCTGCCCCATAGATACGCCTCTGCCCCATAGATATTCCCCTCTGCCCCATAGATATTCCCCTCTGCCCCATAGATATCCCCTCTATCCCATAGATATCCCCTCTATCCCATAGAAACCCCATCAGCCCCATAGATATCCCATCAGCTCCATAGCAATCCCCTCTGCCCCATAGATATCCCTTCTGCCCCATAGAAACGCCTCTGCCCCATAGATATTCCCCTCTGCCCCATAGATATCCCCTCTGCCCCATGGATCTGCCTCTGCCCCATAGAAACCTCATCAGACCCATAGATATCCCATCAGCTCCATAGCAATCCCCTCTGCCCCATAGATATCCCTTCTGCCCCATAGATACGCCTCTGCCCCATAGATATCCCCTCTGCCCCATAGATATCCCCTCTATCCCATAGAAACCCCATCAGCCCCATAGATATCCCATCAGCTTCATAGCAATCCCCTCTGCCCCATAGATATCTCTTCTGCCCCATAGATACGCCTCTGCCCCATAGATATTCCCCTCTGCCCCATAGATATCCCTTCTGCCCCATAGATATCCCCTCTGCCCCATAGAAACCTCATCAGACCCATAGATATCCC
>NW_011215523.1:0-1464 GCF_000146605.3 Meleagris gallopavo
AAAAAAGGGGTATTTTTGTGTAAAAACAAGCCGTAACCCTAACCCTAAACCCTAACTCTAACCTTAACCCTAGCTCTAAACACTAAACCCTAAACCCTAACCCTAATCCTAACCCTAATCCTAACCTTAACCCTACCGTAACTCTAACCTATCCCTACCCTACCCTAACCCTTAACCCTAACCCTAACCCCTAAACCCTAACTCTAACCCTAACCCTAACTCTAAACACTAAACCCTAACCCTTACCCTAACCCTACCATAACCCTAACCTAACCCCTAACCCTAACCCTAACCTAACCCTTAACCCTAATCCTAACCCTAAACCCTAACCCTAAAACTAACTCTAACCCTAATCCTAACCCTAACGCTAAACCCTAAAACCTAACCCTAACTCTAACCCTAAACCCTAACCCTCACCCTACCCTAACCCTCACCCTACCCTAACCCTAACCCTTAACCCTAACCCTAACTCTAACCCTAACCCTAAACCCTAACCCTAACCCCTAAATCTTAACCCTTAACCCTAACCCTAACTCTAACCCTAACCCTAAACCCTAACCCTAACCCTAACCCCTAAATCTTAACCCTAACCCTAACCCTACCCTAACCCTAACCCTTTTACACCTACCTTGTTATGTGTTCCAAGTCCTGATGGTGACAATGCCAGAGACATCACAGAATTAATTGAGAGAAGTTGTTTTTTATTACAGTATTATTTACACTAGATATCACTCATACAAGCATATGCACACTTTAACAGCAATTGGACATTTACAAGCAGAATGTGAGTACGCAGATTCGTTACAATTCCAACACTTAGTTCATGTATAGCATACATACATTCCATACATGATGAACTTTACAGGCACAGCACATATTTATTCAATACAGTTGCAAGACACTGATTACATGTGTCAGACTAACCACGGAAGGATCACCAAGCCTCCATACCCCATTAATGACATTACTTTTACACATACATTGTATAGTGTAACCCACCTCAAAAGCAATGCAGATCTCAGCCCATCAGAAAGGAAATGCAATTCTAATATTGGACATAAAGAGGCACGAGTCTCAGACTGGCCGGGAAGGAACCAAATCACTTCCAACAGCCTTTGGGCCTTGCTTACGGAGTTGGGTTAGCCCTGCGGTACAAACAAACAAAGCAAAGCTAACCCAACCCCGTAAGCAAGGCAAAGCTAAAACCAATTTGGTTTACAAAAATTGATTGTGAAGCTACAACCAATTTGGTTGAAATAAATTGAATGCAAACGCTGAAATCAGCACAATTCTCAAAATGGCCACAACGGGGCACGAGTCTCAGACTGGCCGGGAAGGAATGCAAATGGCCTCCAACGGCCCTTAGGCCTTGCTTACGGGGTTGGGTTAGCCCTGCGGTACAAACAAACAAAGCAAAGCTAACCCAACCCCATAAGCAAGGCAAAGCTAAAACCAATTTGGTTT
>NW_011215524.1:0-769 GCF_000146605.3 Meleagris gallopavo
ACCCCATAACCACCCCATAACCACCCCGACCCCATAAGGACCCCATAAGGACCCCATACTTTGGGGTGACCCCGCACGGCGCAGTTTAGGGTCACTGTGTACCCCATAACCACCCCATAACCACCCCATAACCACCCCGACCCCATAAGGACCCCATAAGGACCCCATAAGGACCCCATACTTTGGGGTGACCCCGCACGGCGCAGTTTAGGGTCACTGTGTACCCCGCCACCACGCTGCGATCCACCAATGGGGTCAGGAACATCGGGGCGGCGCGCAGATCCCGCTCTTTATAGGGCACCGTTTTTTAGGGTCAGACCTGGGGGGGGGGGAAAAAGATGTTTATGGGGTGTCCCGTATGCGACCCCATAAACCCAGACGTGTGTGAACAACCCCGTAAGTGACCCCATATCCCGATAACAGGCCCCAGAACCCCGTAAGTGACCCCATAACCCCATACCTGACCCCATAACCTCATACAAGACCCCATAACCCCATACGTGACCCCATAACCCCATACCTGACCCCATAACCCCATACCTGACCCCATAACCTCATACAAGACCCCATAACCCCATACGTGACCCCATAACCCCATACCTGACCCCATAACCCCATACCTGACCCCATAACCTCATACAAGACCCCATAACCCCATACGTGACCCCATAACCCCATATGAGACCCCATAACCCCGTATGCGACCCCATAACCCCATAAGTGACCCCATAACCCCATAAGTGACCCCATAACCCCATACCTGACCCCA
>NW_011215525.1:0-567 GCF_000146605.3 Meleagris gallopavo
TGACGCTGCTGGGTGGCCCAAATGGGTGACGGTGTTGAGTGACAACTTCGTGTGACCCAAATGGGTGACAGTGTTGAGTGACAGCGTTGGGTGACGCTGCTGGGTGGCTCAAATGGGTGACAGTGCTGAGTGACAACTTCATGTGACCTAAATGGGTGACAGTGTTGAGTGACAACTTCGTGTGACACAAATGGGTGACAGTGTTGGGTGACAGCGTTTTGGGTGACGCTGCTGGGTGGTTCAAATTGGTGACAGCGTTGAGTGACAACTTCGTGTGACCCAAATGGGTGACAGTGCTGAGTGACAACTTCGTGCGACCCAAATGGGTGACAGTGTTGAGTGACAACTTCGTGCGACCCAAATGGGTGACAGTGCTGAGTGACAACTTCGTGTGACTCAAATGCGTGACGGTGTTGAGTGACAACTTCGTGCGACCCAAATGGGTGACAGTGCTGAGTGACAACTTCGTGTGACCCAAATGGGTGACAGTGTTGGGTGACAACTTCGTGCGACCCAAATGGGTGACAGTGCTGAGTGACAACTTCATGTGACCCAAATGGGTGACAG
>NW_011215526.1:0-628 GCF_000146605.3 Meleagris gallopavo
GGGGACACCAACAGACTCCTGGGGACACCTATGGGCATTTGGGGACACCTGGGGACATCTCTGGGCATTTGGGGACACCAACAGACTCCTGGGGACACCTATGGGCATTTGGGGACACCTGTGGGCACTTGGGGACACCTGTGGGAACCTGGGGACCCCTATGGAAATTTGGGGACACCTGTGGGCACTCGGGGACACCAACAGACTGCTGGGGACATCTATGGGCATTTGGGGACACCTGTGGGCACTCTGGGACACCAACAGACTCCTGGGGACATCTATGGGCATTTGGGGACACCTATGGGTATTTTGGGACCCCTGTGGGCACTCGGGGACCTCTATGGACATTTGGGGACATCTGTGGCCATTTGGGGACACCTGTGGCCATTTGGGGACATCTGTGGGCACTCGGGGACACCTATGGACACTTGGGGCACCTATGGGCACTCCGGGGCACCTATGGACATTTGGGGACACCTGTGGGCACTCGGGGACACCAACAGACTGCTGGGGACATCTATGGGCATTTGGGGACACCTGGGGACATCTATGGGCATTTGGGGACATCTGTGGCCATTTAGGGACACCTGTGGGCACTCGGGGACACCAACAGATTCCTGGGGACATC
>NW_011215527.1:0-586 GCF_000146605.3 Meleagris gallopavo
GACCCCACTGTCACCCCACAGACCCCACTGTCCCCCTATAGCCCCCACTGTCACCCCACAGACCCCACTGTCACCCCATAGACCCCACTGTCACCCTATAGCCCCCACTGTCACCCCACAGACCCCACTGTCACCCTATAGCCCCCACAGTCACCCCACAGACCCCACTGTCACCCCACAGACCTCATTGTCACCCTATAGAACCCACTGTCACCCCACAGACCTCACTGTCACCCCATAGCCCCCACTGTCACCCCATAGACCCCATAATCACCCCACAGACCCCACTGTCACCCCATAGACCCCATTGTCATCCCACAGACCCCACTGTCACCCCATAGTGGTCACTGTCACCCTATAGCCCCCACTGTCACCCCACAGACCCCACTGTCACCCTATAGCCTCCATTGTCACCCCTCAGACCCCACAGTCACCCCACAGACCCCACTGTCACCCCATAGCCCCCACTGTCACCCCATAGACCCCACTGTCACCCCACAGACCCCATTGTCACCCTATAGCCCCCACTGTCACCCCATAGACCCCACTGTCACCCCATAGCCCCCACTGTCACCCCACAGACCCC